>NW_027488614.1:0-320318 GCF_050948215.1 Halictus rubicundus
CATCCTCTATCCTATAATATCCTCTATCCTATCCCTATCCTATTCTCTATCGTATCCTATATCCTATCCTATCCTCTATCCTATCCTATCCTCTATCCTATCCTATCCTCTATCCTATCCTATCCTCTATCCTATCCTATCCACTATCCTATCATATCCTGTATCCTATGCTATCCTCTATCCTATCCTATCCTCTATCCTATCCTATCCTCTATCCTATCCTATCCTCTATCCTATCCTATCCTTTATCCTATCCTATCCTCTATCCTATCCTATCCTCTATCCTATCCTATCCTCTATCCTATCCTTTCCGCTATCCTATCCTATCCTCTATAATATCGTATCCTCTGTCCTATCCTTGCTCTATCCTATAATATCATATATCCTATCCTATCCTCTATCCTATCCTATCCTCTTTCCTATCCTATCCTCTATCCTATCCTATCCTCTATCCTGTCCTATCCTCTATAATATCGTATCCTCTGTCCTATCCTTGCTCCATCCTATAATATCATATATCCTATCCTATTCTCTATCCTATCCTATCCTATCCTCTATCCTAGCCAATCCTATAACCTATACTCTATCCTATCCTATCCTCTATCCTATCCTATCCTGTATCCTATCCCATCCTCTATCCTATCCTATCCTCTACCCTATCCTATCCTCTATCCTATCCTATCCTCTATCCTATCCTATCCTGTATCCTATCCGATCCTCTATCCTATCCTATCATCTATAATATCGTATCCTCTGTCCTATCCTTGCTCTATCCTATAATATCATATATCCTATCCTATCATCTATCGTATCCTATCCTCTATCCTATCCTATCCTCTATCCTATCCTATCCTCTATCCTATCCTATCCTCTATCCTATCCTATCCTCTATCCTATCCTATCCTCTATCCTATCCTATCCTATCCTCTATCCTATCCTTTCCTCTATACTATCCTATCCTCTATCCCATCCTATTCTCTATCCAATCCTATCCTATCCTCTATCGTATCCTATTCTCTATCCTATCCAATCCTATATCGTATCCTCTATGCTATCCTATCCTCTATCCTATCCTATCCTGTATCCTATCCGATCCTCTATCCTATCCTATCATTTATAATATCGTATCCTCTGTCCTATCCTTGCTCTATCCTATAATATCATATATCCTATCCTATTCTCTATCCTATCCTATCTTATCCTCTATCGTATCCTATCCTCTATCCTATCCAATCCTATATCCTATCTTCTATCCTATCCTATCCTCTATCCTATCCTATCCTCTTATCCTATCCTATCCTCTATCCTATCCTATCCTCTATCCTATCCTATCCTCTATCCTATCCTATCCTCTATCCTATCCTCTATCCTATCCTCTATCCTATCCTTTCCTCTATCCTATCCTATCCTCTATCATCATCCTATTCTCTATCCAATCCTATCCTATCCTCCATCGTATCCTATTCTCTATCCTATCCAATCCTATATAGTATCCTCTATCCTATCCTATCCTCTATCCTATCCTATCCTATATCCTATCCTATCCTCTATCCTATCCTATCCTCTATCCTATCCTATCCTCTATCCTAACCGATCCTCTATCCTATCCTATCCTCTATCATATCCTATCCTCTTTCCTATAATATCATCTATCCTATCCTATTCTCTATCCTATCCTATCCTCTATCCTATCCTATCCTCTATCCCATCCTATTCTCTATCCAATCCTATCCTATCCTGTATCCTATCCTATCCTCTATCCTATCCTATCCTACCCTATTCTCTATCCTATCCTATCCTCTATCCTATCCTATCCTCTATCCGATCCTATTCTCTATCCAATCCTATACTATCCTCTATCGTATCCTATTCTCTATCCTATCCAATCGTATATCGTATCCTCTATACTATCCTATCCTCTATCCTATCCTATCCTGTATCCTATCCTATCCTCTATCCTATCCTATCCTCTATCCTATCCTATCCTATCCTATCCTCTATCCTATCCTATCCTCTATCCTATCCTATCCTCTATCCTATCCTATCCTCTATCCGATCCTATTCTCTATCCAATCCTATACTATCCTCTATCGTATCCTATTCTCTACCCTATCCAATCGTATATCGTATCCTCTATACTATCCTATCCTCTATCCTATCCTATCCTGTATCCTATCCTATCCTCTATCCTATCCTATCCTGTATCCTATCCTATCCTCTATCCTATCCTATCCTCTATCCTATCCTATCCTTTATCCTATCCTATCCTCTATCCTATCCTATCCTCTATCAAATCCTTTCCGCTATCCTATCCTATCCTCTATCCTATCCTATCCTCTTATCCTATCCTATCCTCTATCCTATCCTATCCTCTATCCTATCCTATCCTCTATCCTATCCTATCCTTTATCCTATCCTATCCTCTATCCTATCCTATCCTCTATCCTATCCTATCCTCTATCCTATCCTTTCCGCTATCCTATCCTATCCTCTATAATATCGTATCCTCTGTCCTATCCTTGCTCTATCCTATAATATCATATATCCTATCCTATCCTCTATCCTATCCTATCCTCTTTCCTATCCTATCCTCTATCCTATCCTATCCTCTATCCTGTCCTATCCTCTATAATATCGTATCCTCTGTCCTATCCTTGCTCCATCCTATAATATCATATATCCTATCCTATTCTCTATCCTATCCTATCCTATCCTCTATCCTAGCCAATCCTATAACCTATACTCTATCCTATCCTATCCTCTATCCTATCCTATCCTGTATCCTATCCCATCCTCTATCCTATCCTATCCTCTACCCTATCCTATCCTCTATCCTATCCTATCCTCTATCCTATCCTATCCTGTATCCTATCCGATCCTCTATCCTATCCTATCATCTATAATATCGTATCCTCTGTCCTATCCTTGCTCTATCCTATAATATCATATATCCTATCCTATCATCTATCGTATCCTATCCTCTATCCTATCCTATCCTCTATCCTATCCTATCCTCTATCCTATCCTATCCTCTATCCTATCCTATCCACTATCCTATCCTATCCTCTATCCTATCCTATCCTATCCTCTATCCTATCCTTTCCTCTATACTATCCTATCCTCTATCCCATCCTATTCTCTATCCAATCCTATCCTATCCTCTATCGTATCCTATTCTCTATCCTATCCAATCCTATATCGTATCCTCTATGCTATCCTATCCTCTATCCTATCCTATCCTGTATCCTATCCGATCCTCTATCCTATCCTATCATTTATAATATCGTATCCTCTGTCCTATCCTTGCTCTATCCTATAATATCATATATCCTATCCTATTCTCTATCCTATCCTATCTTATCCTCTATCGTATCCTATCCTCTATCCTATCCAATCCTATATCCTATCTTCTATCCTATCCTATCCTCTATCCTATCCTATCCTCTTATCCTATCCTATCCTCTATCCTATCCTATCCTCTATCCTATCCTATCCTCTATCCTATCCTATCCTCTATCCTATCCTCTATCCTATCCTCTATCCTATCCTTTCCTCTATCCTATCCTATCCTCTATCATCATCCTATTCTCTATCCAATCCTATCCTATCCTCCATCGTATCCTATTCTCTATCCTATCCAATCCTATATAGTATCCTCTATCATATCCTATCCTCTATCCTATCCTATCCTATATCCTATCCTATCCTCTATCCTATCCTATCCTCTATCCTATCCTATCCTCTATCCTAACCGATCCTCTATCCTATCCTATCCTCTATCATATCCTATCCTCTTTCCTATAATATCATCTATCCTATCCTATTCTCTATCCTATCCTATCCTCTATCCTATCCTATCCTCTATCCCATCCTATTCTCTATCCAATCCTATCCTATCCTGTATCCTATCCTATCCTCTATCCTATCCTATCCTACCCTATTCTCTATCCTATCCTATCCTCTATCCTATCCTATCCTCTATCCGATCCTATTCTCTATCCAATCCTATACTATCCTCTATCGTATCCTATTCTCTATCCTATCCAATCGTATATCGTATCCTCTATACTATCCTATCCTCTATCCTATCCTATCCTGTATCCTATCCTATCCTCTATCCTATCCTATCCTCTATCCTATCCTATCCTATCCTATCCTATCCTCTATCCTATCCTATCCTCTATCCTATCCTATCCTCTATCCTATCCTATCCTCTATCCGATCCTATTCTCTATCCAATCCTATACTATCCTCTATCGTATCCTATTCTCTACCCTATCCAATCGTATATCGTATCCTCTATACTATCCTATCCTCTATCCTATCCTATCCTGTATCCTATCCTATCCTCTATCCTATCCTATCCTGTATCCTATCCTATCCTCTATCCTATCCTATCCTCTATCCTATCCTATCCTTTATCCTATCCTATCCTCTATCCTATCCTATCCTCTATCAAATCCTTTCCGCTATCCTATCCTATCCTCTATCCTATCCTATCCTCTTATCCTATCCTATCCTCTATCCTATCCTATCCTCTATCCTATCCTATCCCCTAACCTATCCTATCCTCTATCCTATCCTATCCTCTATCCTATCCTATCCTCTTTCCTATCCTATCCTCAATCCTACCCTATCCTCTGTCGTATCCTATCCTCTACCCTATCCAATCCTATAACCTATACTCTATCCTATTCTCTATCCTATCCTATCCTCTATCCTATCCTATCCACTATCGTCTCCTATCTTCTATCCTATCCAATCCCCTATCCTATCCTCTATCCTGTCCTCTACCCTATCCTATCCTCTATCCTATCCTATCCTCTATACTGTCCTATCCTCTATCATATCCTATCCTCTTACCTATAATATCATCTATCCTATTCTATACTCTATCTTATCCTATCCTCTATCCTAGCCAATCCTATAACCTATACTCTATCCTATCCTATACTCTATCCTATCCTATCCTGTATCCTATCCTATCCTCTATCCTATCCTATCCTCTATCCTATCCTATCCTATCCTATCCTCTATCCTATCCTATCCTATCCTCTTATCCTATCCTATCCTCTATCCTATCCTATCCTATCCTCTATCCTATCCTATCCTCTATCCTATCCTTTCCTCTATACTATCCTATACTCTATCGTATCCTATCCTCTATCCTATCCAATCCTATATCCTATACTATATCATATCCTATCCTCTATCCTATCCTATCCTCTATCCGATCCTATCCTCTATCCTATCCTATCCTGTATCCTATACTATGTTGTATCCTATCCTATCCTCTATCCTATCCTATCCTCTATCCTATCCTATCCTCTATCCTATCCTATCCTCTATCCTATCCCATCCTCTATCCTATCCTATCCTCTATCCTATCTTATCCTCTATCCTAGCCTATCCTCTATCCTATCCTATCCTCTATCCTATCCCATCCTCTATCCTATCCTATCCTCTATCCTATCCTATCCTCTATCCTAGCCTATCCTCTATCCTATCCTATCCTGTATCCTATCCTATCCTCTACCCTATCCTATCCTCCATCCTATCCTATCCTCTATCCTATCCTATCCTCTATCCTATCCTATCCTCTATCCTATCCTATCCTCTATCGTATCCCATCCTCTATCCTATCCTATCCTCTATCCTATCCTATCCTCTATCCCATCCTATTCTCTATCCAATCCTATCCTATTCTCTATCGTATCCTATTCTCTATCCTATCCAATCCTATATCGTATCCTATATCCTATCCTATCCTCTATCCTATCCTATCCTCTATCCTATCCTATCCTCCATCCTATCCTATCCTCTATTTTATCCTATCCTCTATCCTATCCCATCCTCTATCCTATCCTATCCTCTATCCTATTCTATCCTCTATCCCATCCTATTCTCTATCCAATCCTATCCTATTCTCTATCGTATCCTATTCTCTATCCTATCCAATCCTATATCGTATACTATGTCCTATCCTATCCTCTATCCTATCCTATCCTCTATCCTATTCTATCCTCTATCCTACCCTATCCTCTATCCTATCCCATCCTCTATCCTATCCTATCCTCTATCCTATCCTATCCTCTATCCCATCCTATTCTCTATCCAATCCTATCCTATCCTCTATCGTATCCTATTCTCTATCCTATCCAATCCTATATCGTATCCTCTATCCTATCCTATCCTGTATCCTATGCTATCCTCTATCCTATCCTATCCTCTATCCTATCCTATCCTCTATCCTATCCTATCCTTTATCCTATCCTATCCTTTATCCTATCCTATCCTCTATCCTATCCTATCCTCTATCCTATCCTTTCCGCTATCCTATCCTATTCTCTATAATATCGCATCCTCTGCCCTATCCTTGCTCTATCCTATAATATCATATATCCTATCCTATTCTCTATCCTATCCTATCCTATCATCTATCCTATTCTATACTCTATCCTATCCTATCCTCTATCCTATACTATCCTCTACCCTATCCTATCCTCTATCCTATCCAATCATCTATCCTATCCGATCCTCTATCCTATCCTATCCTCTATAATATCGTATCCTCTATCATATCCTATCCTCTTACCTATAATATCATCTATCCTATTCTATACTCTATCTTATCCTATCCTCTATCCTATAATATTATCTGTCCTATCCTTTCCACTATCCTATCTTATGCTCTATCCTATCCTATACTCCATCCTATCCTATCCTCTATCCTATCCTATCCTCTATCCTATCATATCCTCTATCCTATCCTATCCTATCCTCTTATCCTATCCTATCCTCAATCCTATCCTATCCTATCCTCTATCCTATCCTATCCTCTATCCTATCCTTTCCTCTATACTATCCTATACTCTATCGTATCCTATCCTCTATCCTATCCAATCCTATATCCTATACTCTATCATATCCTATCCTCTATCCTATCCTATCCTCTATCCGATTCTATCCTATATCCTATCCTATCCTGTATCCTATCCTATGTTGTATCCTATCCTACGTTGTATCCTATCCTATCCTCTATCCTATCCTATCCTCTATCCTATCCTATCCTCTATCCTATCCCATCCTCTATCCTATCCTATCCTCTATACTATCCTATCCTCTATCCTAGCCTATCCTCTATCCTATCCTATCCTGTATCCTATCCTATCTTCTATCCTATCCTATCCTCTATCCTATCCTATCCTCTATCCTATCCTATCCTCTATCCTATCCCATCCTCTATCCTATAATATCCTCTATCCTATCCTATCCTATTCTCTATCGTATCCTATATCCTATCCTATCCTCTATCCTATCCTATCCTCTATCCTATCCTATCCTCTATCCTATCCTATCCTCTATCCTAGCCTATCCCCTATCCCATCCTATCCTCTATCCTATCCTATCCTCTATCCTATCCTATCCACTATCCTATCCTATCCTGTATCCTATGCTATCCTCTATCCTATCCTATCCTCTATCCTATCCTATCCTCTATCCTATCCTATCCTCTATCCTATCCTATCCTTTATCCTATCCTATCCTCTATCCTATCCTATCCTCTATCCTATCCTATCCTCTATCCTATTCTTTCCGCTATCCTATCCTATCCTCTATAATATCGTATCCTCTGTCCTATCCTTGCTCTATCCTATAATATCATATATCCTATCCTATCCTCTATCCTATCCTATCCTCTTTCCTATCCTATCCTCTATCCTATCCTATCCTCTATCCAGTCCTATCCTCTATAATATCGTATCCTCTGTCCTATCCTTGCTCCATCCTATAATATCATATATCCTATCCTATTCTCTATCCTATCCTATCCTATCCTCTATCCTAGCCAATCCTATAACCTATACTCTATCCTATCCTATCCTCTATCCTATCCTATCCTCTATACTATCCTATCCTCTATCATATCCTATCCTCTTACCTATAATATCATCTATCCTATTCTATACTCTATCTTATCCTATCCTCTATCCTAGCCAATCCTATAACCTATACTCTATCCTATCCTATACTCTATCCTATCCTATCCTGTATCCTATCCTATCCTCTATCCTATCCTATCCTCTATCCTATCCTATCCTATCCTATCCTCTATCCTATCCTATCCTATCCTCTTATCCTATCCTATCCTCTATCCTATCCTATCCTATCCTCTATCCTATCCTATCCTCTATCCTATCCTTTCCTCTATACTATCCTATACTCTATCGTATCCTATCCTCTATCCTATCCAATCCTATATCCTATACTATATCATATCCTATCCTCTATCCTAACCTATCCTCTATCCGATCCTATCCTCTATCCTATCCTATCCTGTATCCTATACTATGTTGTATCCTATCCTATCCTCTATCCTATCCTATCCTCTATCCTATCCTATCCTCTATCCTATCCTATCCTCTATCCTATCCCATCCTCTATCCTATCCTATCCTCTATCCTATCCCATCCTCTATCCTATCCTATCCTCTATCCTATCCTATCCTCTATTCTAGCCTATCCTCTATCCTATCCTATCCTGTATCCTATCCTATCCTCTACCCTATCCTATCCTCTATCCTATCCTATCCTCTATCCTATCTTATCCTCTATCCTATCCTATCCTCTATCCTATCCTATCCTCTATCGTATCCCATCCTCTATCCTATCCTATCCTCTATCCCATCCTATTCTCTATCCAATCCTATCCTATTCTCTATCGTATCCTATTCTCTATCCTATCCAATCCTATATCGTATCCTATATCCTATCCTATCCTCTATCCTATCCTATCCTCTATCCTATCCTATCCTCCATCCTATCCTATCCTCTATTTTATCCTATCCTCTATCCTATCCCATCCTCTATCCTATCCTATCCTATCCTCTATCCTATCCTATCCTCTATCCTATCCTATCCTCTATCCTATCCTCTCCTCTATCCTAACCTATCCTCTATCCTATCCTCTATCCTATCCTCTATCCTATCCTCTATCCTATCCTCTATGCTATCCTATCCTCTATTCTATCCTCTATCGTATCGTATCCTGTATCCTATCCCATCCCCTGCCCTATCCTATACTCTATCCTATCATATCCTCTATCCTATGCTATCCACTATCCTATAATATCCTCTACCCTATTCTCTATCGTACCCTATCCTCTATCTATCCTCTATCCTATCCTATCCTCTATCCAATCCTATCCTCTATCCTATCCTATCCTCTATCCTATCCTCTCCTCTATCCTAACCTATCCTCTATCCTATCCTCTATCCTATCCTCTATCCTATCCTCTATGCTATCCTATCCTCTATCCTATCCTCTATCGTATCGTATCCTGTATCCTATCCCATCCCCTGCCCTATCCTATACTCTATCCTATCCTCTATCCTATCCTCTATGCTATCCTATCCTCTATCCTATCCTCTATCGTATCGTATCCTGTATCCTATCCCATCCCCTGCCCTATCCTATACTCTATCCTATCATATCCTCTATCCTATGCTATCCACTATCCTATAATATCCTCTACCCTATTCTCTATCCTATCCTATCCTCTATCTATCCTCTACCCTATCCTATCCTCTATCCTCTATCTATCCTCTATCCTATCCTATCCTATATCCTATCCTATCCTCTATCCTATCCTATCCTCTATCCTATCCTATCCTCTATCCTATCCTATCCTCTATCCAATCCTATCCTCTATCCTATCCTATCCTCTATCCTATCCTCTCCTCTATCCTAACCTATCCTCTATCCTATCCTCTATCCTATCCTCTATCCTATCCTCTATGCTATCCTATCCTCTATCCTATCCTCTATCGTATCGTATCCTGTATCCTATCCCATCCCCTGCCCTATCCTATACTCTATCCTATCCTCTATCCTATCCTCTATGCTATCCTATCCTCTATCCTATCCTCTATCGTATCGTATCCTGTATCCTATCCCATCCCCTGCCCTATCCTATACTCTATCCTATCATATCCTCTATCCTATGCTATCCACTAACCTATAATATCCTCTACCCTATTCTCTATCCTATCCAATCCTCTATCGTATCCTCTATCCTATCCTATCCTCTATCCTATCCAATCACCTATCCTATCCTCTATGCAATCCTCTCCTCTATCCTATCCTATCCTCTATAATAACGTATCCTCTGTCCTATCCTGTCCTCTATCCTATAATATCATCTATCCTATCCTATTCTCCATCCTATCCTATCCTATCCCCTAACGTATCCTATCCTCTATACTATCCAATCCTATATCCTATACTCTATCCTATCCAATCCTCTAATCTATCTTATCCTCTATCCTATCCTCTCCTCAATCCTATCCTAACATCTATCCTATCCTATCCTCTATCCTATCCTATCCTCTATAATATCGTATCCTCTGTCCTATCCTGTCCTCGATCCTATAATATCATCTATCCTATCCTATTCTCTATCCTATCCTATCGTATCACCTAACGTATCCTATCCTCTATCCTATCCAATCTTATATCCTATAATCTATCCTATCCTATCCTCTATTATATCCTATCCTCTATCCTTTCCTATCCTCTATCCTATCCTATCCTCTATCCTATCCTATCCTTTATCCTATCCTATCCTCTATCCTATTCTATCCTCTATCCTATCCTATCCTCTATCCTATCCTATCCTCTAACCTATTCTATACTCTATCCTATCCTTTCCGCTATCCTATCCTATCCTCTATCCTATCCTATCCTCTATCCTATCCTATCCTCTATCCTGTCCTATCCTCTATCCTATCATATCCTCTATCCTATCCTATCCTCTATCGTATCATATCCTCTATCCTATCCTATCCTCTATCGTCTCCTATCCTCTATCCTATCCAATCCCCTATCCTATCCTCTATGCGATACCATCCTCTATGCTATCCTATCACCTATCCTATTCTATAATCTATCCTATCCTCTATGCAATCCTATCCTCTATCCTATCCTATCCCCTACCCTATCCAATCCCCTATCCTATCCTCTATCCTATCCTCTATCCTATCCTATCCTCTATCCCATCCTGTCCTCTATCCTATCATATAATCTATCCTATCCTATCCTCTATCCTATCCTATCCTCTATCCTATCCTATCCTCTATCCTATCCTATCCTCTATCCTATCCTATCCTCTATCGTCTCCTATCCTCTTTCCTATCCATTCCCCTACCCTATCCTCTATCCTATCCTATCCTCTATAATATCGTATCCTCTAACCTATCCTATCCTCTATAATATCCTATCCTCTATCCTATCCTATCCTCTATCCTGTCCTATCCTCTATCCTATCCTATCCACTATCCTATCCTATCCTCTATCCTATCCTATCCTCTATCCTATCCTATCCTCTATCCTATCCTCTATTCTATGCTATCCTCTATCCTATCCTATCATCTATCCTATCCTATCCTCTATCCTATCCTCTATAATATCGTATCCTCTACCCAATCCTATCCTCTATCCTATCCTATCCTCTATCCTATCCTATCCTCTATCCTATCCTATCCTCTATCCTATCCTATCCTCTATCCTATCCTATCATCTATCCTATCCTATCCTATCCTCTATCCTATCCTATCCTCTATCTATTCCTATCCTCTATCCTATTCTATACTCTATTCTATCCTATCCTCTATCCTATCCTATTCTCTATCCTATCCTCTATCCTATCCTATCCTCTATCCTATCCTATCATCTATCCTATACTATCCTCTACCCTCTCCTATCCTTTATACTATCCAATCCTCTATCGTATCCTCTATCCTATCCTATCCTCTATCCTATCCAATCCCCTATCCTATCCTCTATGCTATCCTCTCCTCTATCCTATCCTATCCTCTATAATAACGTATCCTCTGTCCTATCCTGTCCTCTATCCTATAATATCATCTATCCTATCCTATCCTCTATCGTCTCCTATCCTCTATCCTATCCAATCCCCTATCCTATCCTCTATGCGATACCATCCTCTATGCTATCCTATCACCTATCCTATTCTATAATCTATCCTATCCTCTATGCAATCCTATCCTCTATCCTATCCTATCCCCTACCCTATCCAATCCCCTATCCTATCCTCTATCCTATCCTCTATCCTATCCTATCCTCTATCCCATCCTGTCCTCTATCCTATCATATAATCTATCCTATCCTATCCTCTATCCTATCCTATCCTCTATCCTATCCTATCCTCTATCCTATCCTATCCTCTATCCTATCCTATCCTCTATCGTCTCCTATCCTCTTTCCTATCCAATCCCCTACCCTATCCTCTATCCTATCCTATCCTCTATCCTATCCTATCCTCTTTCCTATCCTATCCTCAATCCTACCCTATCCTCTGTCGTATCCTATCCTCTACCCTATCCAATCCTATAACCTATACTCTATCCTATTCTCTATCCTATCCTATCCTCTATCCTATCCTATCCACTATCGTCTCCTATCTTCTATCCTATCCAATCCCCTATCCTATCCTCTATCCTGTCCTCTACCCTATCCTATCCTCTATCCTATCCTATCCTCTATACTATCCTATCCTCTATCATATCCTATCCTCTTACCTATAATATCATCTATCCTATTCTATACTCTATCTTATCCTATCCTCTATCCTAGCCAATCCTATAACCTATACTCTATCCTATCCTATACTCTATCCTATCCTATCCTGTATCCTATCCTATCCTCTATCCTATCCTATCCTCTATCCTATCCTATCCTATCCTATCCTCTATCCTATCCTATCCTATCCTCTTATCCTATCCTATCCTCTATCCTATCCTATCCTATCCTCTATCCTATCCTATCCTCTATCCTATCCTTTCCTCTATACTATCCTAGACTCTATCGTATCCTATCCTCTATCCTATCCAATCCTATATCCTATACTATATCATATCCTATCCTCTATCCTATCCTATCCTCTATCCGATCCTATCCTCTATCCTATCCTATCCTGTATCCTATACTATGTTGTATCCTATCCTATCCTCTATCCTATCCTATCCTCTATCCTATCCTATCCTCTATCCTATCCTATCCTCTATCCTATCCCATCCTCTATCCTATCCTATCCTCTATCCTATCTTATCCTCTATCCTAGCCTATCCTCTATCCTATCCTATCCTCTATCCTATCCCATCCTCTATCCTATCCTATCCTCTATCCTATCCTATCCTCTATCCTAGCCTATCCTCTATCCTATCCTATCCTGTATCCTATCCTATCCTCTACCCTATCCTATCCTATCCTCTATCCTATCCTATCCTCTATCCTATCCTATCCTCTATCCTATCCTATCCTCTATCGTATCCCATCCTCTATCCTATCCTATCCTCTATCCTATCCTATCCTCTATCCCATCCTATTCTCTATCCAATCCTATCCTATTCTCTATCGTATCCTATTCTCTATCCTATCCAATCCTATATCGTATCCTATATCCTATCCTATCCTCTATCCTATCCTATCCTCTATCCTATCCTATCCTCCATCCTATCCTATCCTCTATTTTATCCTATCCTCTATCCTATCCCATCCTCTATCCTATCCTATCCTCTATCCTATCCTATCCTCTATCCCATCCTATTCTCTATCCAATCCTATCCTATTCTCTATCGTATCCTATTCTCTATCCTATCCAATCCTATATCGTATACTATGTCCTATCCTATCCTCTATCCTATCCTATCCTCTATCCTATTCTATCCTCTATCCTACCCTATCCTCTATCCTATCCCATCCTCTATCCTATCCTATCCTCTATCCTATCCTATCCTCTATCCCATCCTATTCTCTATCCAATCCTATCCTATCCTCTATCGTATCGTATCCTCTATCCTATCCAATCCTATATCGTATCCTCTATCCTATCCTATCCTGTATCCTATGCTATCCTCTATCCTATCCTATCCTCTATCCTATCCTATCCTCTATCCTATCCTATCCTTTATCCTATCCTATCCTTTATCCTATCCTATCCTCTATCCTATCCTATCCTATATCCTATCCTATCCTCTATCCTATCCTATCCTCTATCCTATCCTATCCTCTATCCTAACCGATCCTCTATCCTATCCTATCCTCTATCATATCCTATCCTCTTTCCTATAATATCATCTATCCTATCCTATTCTCTATCCTATCCTATCCTCTATCCTATCCTATCCTCTATCCCATCCTATTCTCTATCCAATCCTATCCTATCCTGTATCCTATCCTATCCTCTATCCTATCCTATCCTATCCTATCCTCTATCCTATCCTATCCTCTATCCTATCCTATCCTCTATCCGATCCTATTCTCTATCCAATCCTATACTATCCTCTATCGTATCCTATTCTCTATCCTATCCAATCGTATATCGTATCCTCTATACTATCCTATCCTCTATCCTATCCTATCCTGTATCCTATCCTATCCTCTATCCTATCCTATCCTCTATCCTATCCTATCCTATCCTATCCTCTATCCTATCCTATCCTCTATCCTATCCTATCCTCTATCCGATCCTATTCTCTATCCAATCCTATACTATCCTCTATCGTATCCTATTCTCTACCCTATCCAATCGTATATCGTATCCTCTATACTATCCTATCCTCTATCCTATCCTATCCTGTATCCTATCCTATCCTCTATCCTATCCTATCCTCTATCCTATCCTATCCTTTATCCTATCCTATCCTCTATCCTATCCTATCCTCTATCAAATCCTTTCCGCTATCCTATCCTATCCTCTATCCTATCCTATCCTCTTATCCTATCCTATCCTCTATCCTATCCTATCCTCTATCCTATCCTATCCCCTAACCTATCCTATCCTCTATCCTATCCTATCCTCTATCCTATCCTATCCTCTTTCCTATCCTATCCTCAATCCTACCCTATCCTCTGTCGTATCCTATCCTCTACCCTATCCAATCCTATAACCTATACTCTATCCTATTCTCTATCCTATCCTATCCTCTATCCTATCCTATCCACTATCGTCTCCTATCTTCTATCCTATCCAATCCCCTATCCTATCCTCTATCCTGTCCTCTACCCTATCCTATCCTCTATCCTATCCTATCCTCTATACTATCCTATCCTCTATCATATCCTATCCTCTTACCTATAATATCATCTATCCTATTCTATACTCTATCTTATCGTATCCTCTATCCTAGCCAATCCTATAACCTATACTCTATCCTATCCTATACTCTATCCTATCCTATCCTGTATCCTATCCTATCCTCTATCCTATCCTATCCTCTATCCTATCCTATCCTATCCTATCCTCTATCCTATCCTATCCTATCCTCTTATCCTATCCTATCCTCTATCCTATCCTATCCTATCCTCTATCCTATCCTATCCTCTATCCTATCCTTTCCTCTATACTATCCTATACTCTATCGTATCCTATCCTCTATCCTATCCAATCCTATATCCTATACTATATCATATCCTATCCTCTATCCTATCCTATCCTCTATCCGATCCTATCCTCTATCCTATCCTATCCTGTATCCTATACTATGTTGTATCCTATCCTATCCTCTATCCTATCCTATCCTCTATCCTATCCTATCCTCTATCCTATCCTATCCTCTATCCTATCCCATCCTCTATCCTATCCTATCCTCTATCCTATCTTATCCTCTATCCTAGCCTATCCTCTATCCTATCCTATCCTCTATCCTATCCCATCCTCTATCCTATCCTATCCTCTATCCTATCCTATCCTCTATCCTAGCCTATCCTCTATCCTATCCTATCCTGTATCCTATCCTATCCTCTACCCTATCCTATCCTCTATCCTATCCTATCCTCTATCCTATCCTATCCTCTATCCTATCCTATCCTCTATCCTATCCTATCCTCTATCGTATCCCATCCTCTATCCTATCCTATCCTCTATCCTATCCTATCCTCTATCCCATCCTATTCTCTATCCAATCCTATCCTATTCTCTATCCTATCCTATCCTCTATCCTCTCCTATCCTCTATCCTATCCTATCCTCTATCCTATCCTATCCTCTATCGTATCCCATCCTCTATCCTATCCTATCCTCTATCCTATCCTATCCTCTATCCCATCCTATTCTCTATCCAATCCTATCCTATTCTCTATCGTATCCTATTCTCTATCCTATCCAATCCTATATCGTATCCTATATATTATCCTATCCTCTATCCTATCCTATCCTCTATCCTATCCTATCCTCCATCCTATCCTATCCTCTATTTTATCCTATCCTCTATCCTATCCCATCCTCTATCCTATCCTATCCTCTATCCTATCCTATCCTCTATCCCATCCTATTCTCTATCCAATCCTATCCTATTCTCTATCGTATCCTATTCTCTATCCTATCCAATCCTATATCGTATACTATGTCCTATCCTATCCTCTATCCTATCCTATCCTCTATCCTATTCTATCCTCTATCCTACCCTATCCTCTATCCTATCCCATCCTCTATCCTATCCTATCCTCTATCCTATCCTATCCTCTATCCCATCCTATTCTCTATCCAATCCTATCCTATCCTCTATCGTATCCTATTCTCTATCCTATCCAATCCTATATCGTATCCTCTATCCTATCCTATCCTGTATCCTATGCTATCCTCTATCCTATCCTATCCTCTATCCTATCCTATCCTCTATCCTATCCTATCCTTTATCCTATCCTATCCTTTATCCTATCCTATCCTCTATCCTATCCTATCCTCTATCCTATCCTTTCCGCTATCCTATCCTATTCTCTATAATATCGCATCCTCTGCCCTATCCTTGCTCTATCCTATAATATCATATATCCTATCCTATTCTCTATCCTATCCTATCCTATCATCTATCCTATTCTATACTCTATCCTATCCTATCCTCTATCCTATACTATCCTCTACCCTATCCTATCCTCTATCCTATCCAATCATCTATCCTATCCGATCCTCTATCCTATCCTATCCTCTATAATATCGTATCCTCTATCATATCCTATCCTCTTACCTATAATATCATCTATCCTATTCTATACTCTATCTTATCCTATCCTCTATCCTATAATATTCTCTGTCCTATCCTTTCCACTATCCTATCTTATGCTCTATCCTATCCTATACTCCATCCTATCCTATCCTCTATCCTATCCTATCCTCTATCCTATCATATCCTCTATCCTATCCTATCCTATCCTCTTATCCTATCCTATCCTCAATCCTATCCTATCCTATCCTCTATCCTATCCTATCCTCTATCCTATCCTTTCCTCTATACTATCCTATACTCTATCGTATCCTATCCTCTATCCTATCCAATCCTATATCCTATACTCTATCATATCCTATCCTCTATCCTATCCTATCCTCTATCCGATTCTATCCTATATCCTATCCTATCCTGTATCCTATCCTATGTTGTATCCTATCCTACGTTGTATCCTATCCTATCCTCTATCCTATCCTATCCTCTATCCTATCCTATCCTCTATCCTATCCCATCCTCTATCCTATCCTATCCTCTATACTATCCTATCCTCTATCCTAGCCTATCCTCTATCCTATCCTATCCTGTATCCTATCCTATCTTCTATCCTATCCTATCCTCTATCCTATCCTATCCTCTATCCTATCCTATCCTCTATCCTATCCTATCCTCTATCCTATCCCATCCTCTATCCTATAATATCCTCTATCCTATCCTATCCTATTCTCTATCGTATCCTATATCCTATCCTATCCTCTATCCTATCCTATCCTCTATCCTATCCTATCCTCTATCCTATCCTATCCTCTATCCTAGCCTATCCCCTATCCCATCCTATCCTCTATCCTATCCTATCCTCTATCCTATCCTATCCACTATCCTATCCTATCCTGTATCCTATGCTATCCTCTATCCTATCCTATCCTCTATCCTATCCTATCCTCTATCCTATCCTATCCTCTATCCTATCCTATCCTTTATCCTATCCTATCCTCTATCCTATCCTATCCTCTATCCTATCCTATCCTCTATCCTATTCTTTCCGCTATCCTATCCTATCCTCTATAATATCGTATCCTCTGTCCTATCCTTGCTCTATCCTATAATATCATATATCCTATCCTATCCTCTATCCTATCCTATCCTCTTTCCTATCCTATCCTCTATCCTATCCTATCCTCTATAAAGTCCTATCCTCTATAATATCGTATCCTCTGTCCTATCCTTGCTCCATCCTATAATATCATATATCCTATCCTATTCTCTATCCTATCCTATCCTATCCTCTATCCTAGCCAATCCTATAACCTATACTCTATCCTATCCTATCCTCTATCCTATCCTATCCTCTATACTATCCTATCCTCTATCATATCCTATCCTCTTACCTATAATATCATCTATCCTATTCTATACTCTATCTTATCCTATCCTCTATCCTAGCCAATCCTATAACCTATACTCTATCCTATCCTATACTCTATCCTATCCTATCCTGTATCCTATCCTATCCTCTATCCTATCCTATCCTCTATCCTATCCTATCCTATCCTATCCTCTATCCTATCCTATCCTATCCTCTTATCCTATCCTATCCTCTATCCTATCCTATCCTATCCTCTATCCTATCCTATCCTCTATCCTATCCTTTCCTCTATACTATCCTATACTCTATCGTATCCTATCCTCTATCCTATCCAATCCTATATCCTATACTATATCATATCCTATCCTCTATCCTAACCTATCCTCTATCCGATCCTATCCTCTATCCTATCCTATCCTGTATCCTATACTATGTTGTATCCTATCCTATCCTCTATCCTATCCTATCCTCTATCCTATCCTATCCTCTATCCTATCCTATCCTCTATCCTATCCCATCCTCTATCCTATCCTATCCTCTATCCTATCTTATCCTCTATCCTAGCCTATCCTCTATCCTATCCTATCCTCTATCCTATCCCATCCTCTATCCTATCCTATCCTCTATCCTATCCTATCCTCTATCCTAGCCTATCCTCTATCCTATCCTATCCTGTATCCTATCCTATCCTCTACCCTATCCTATCCTCTATCCTATCCTATCCTCTATCCTATCCTATCCTCTATCCTATCCTATCCTCTATCCTATCCTATCCTCTATCGTATCCCATCCTCTATCCTATCCTATCCTCTATCCCATCCTATTCTCTATCCAATCCTATCCTATTCTCTATCGTATCCTATTCTCTATCCTATCCAATCCTATATCCTATCCTATATCCTATCCTATCCTCTATCCTATCCTATCCTCTATCCTATCCTATCCTCCATCCTATCCTATCCTCTATTTTATCCTATCCTCTATCCTATCCCATCCTCTATCCTATCCTATCCTCTATCCTATCCTATCCTCTATCCCATCCTATTCTCTATCCAATCCTATCCTATTCTCTATCGTATCCTATTCTCTATCCTATCCAATCCTATATCGTATACTATATCCTATCCTATCCTCTATCCTATCCTATCCTCTATCCTATTCTATCCTCTATCCTACCCTATCCTCTATCCTATCCCATCCTCTATCCTATCCTATCCTCTATCCTATCCTATCCTCTATCCCATCCTATTCTCTATCCAATCCTATCCTATCCTCTATCGTATCCTATTCTCTATCCTATCCAATCCTATATCGTATCCTCTATCCTATCCTATCCACTATCCTATCCTATCCTGTATCCTATGCTATCCTCTATCCTATCCTATCCTCTATCCTATCCTATCCTCTATCCTATCCTATCCTCTATCCTATCCTATCCTTTATCCTATCCTATCCTCTATCCTATCCTATCCTCTATCCTATCCTTTCCGCTATCCTATCCTATTCTCTATAATATCGCATCCTCTGCCCTATCCTTGCTCTATCCTATAATATCATATATCCTATCCTATTCTCTATCCTATCCTATCCTATCATCTATCCTATTCTATACTCTATCCTATCCTATCCTCTATCCTATACTATCCTCTACCCTATCCTATCCTCTATCCTATCCTATCATCTATCCTATCCGATCCTCTATCCTATCCTATCCTCTATAATATCGTATCCTCTATCATATCCTATCCTCTTACCTATAATATCATCTATCCTATTCTATACTCTATCTTATCCTATCCTCTATCCTATAATATTCTCTGTCCTATCCTTTCCACTATCCTATCTTATGCTCTATCCTATCCTATACTCCATCCTATCCTATCCTCTATCCTATCCTATCCTCTATCCTATCATATCCTCTATCCTATCCTATCCTATCCTCTTATCCTATCCTATCCTCAATCCTATCCTATCCTATCCTCTATCCTATCCTATCCTCTATCCTATCCTTTCCTCTATACTATCCTATACTCTATCGTATCCTATCCTCTATCCTATCCAATCCTATATCCTATACTCTATCCTATCCTATCCTCTATCCTATCCTATCCTCTATCCGATTCTATCCTATATCCTATCCTATCCTGTATCCTATCCTATGTTGTATCCTATCCTACGTTGTATCCTATCCTATCCTCTATCCTATCCTATCCTCTATCCTATCCTATCCTCTATCCTATCCCATCCTCTATCCTATCCTATCCTCTATACTATCCTATCCTCTATCCTAGCCTATCCTCTATCCTATCCTATCCTGTATCCTATCCTATCTTCTATCCTATCCTATCCTCTATCCTATCCTATCCTCTATCCTATCCTATCCTCTATCCTATCCTATCCTCTATCCTATCCCATCCTCTATCCTATAATATCCTCTATCCTATCCTATCCTATTCTCTATCGTATCCTATATCCTATCCTATCCTCTATCCTATCCTATCCTCTATCCTATCCTATCCTCTATCCTATCCTATCCTCTATCCTAGCCTATCCCCTATCCCATCTTATCCTCTATCCTATCCTATCCTCTATCCTATCCTATGCTCTATCCCATCCTATTCTCTATCCAATCCTATCCTATCCTCTATCGTATCCTATTCTCTATCCTATCCAATCCTATATCGTATCCTCTATCCTATCCTATCCACTATCCTATCATATCCTGTATCCTATGCTATCCTCTATCCTATCCTATCCTCTATCCTATCCTATCCTCTATCCTATCCTATCCTCTATCCTATCCTATCCTTTATCCTATCCTATCCTCTATCCTATCCTATCCTCTATCCTATCCTATCCTCTATCCTATCCTTTCCGCTATCCTATCCTATCCTCTATAATATCGTATCCTCTGTCCTATCCTTGCTCTATCCTATAATATCATATATCCTATCCTATCCTCTATCCTATCCTATCCTCTTTCCTATCCTATCCTCTATCCTATCCTATCCTCTATCCTGTCCTATCCTCTATAATATCGTATCCTCTGTCCTATCCTTGCTCCATCCTATAATATCATATATCCTATCCTATTCTCTATCCTATCCTATCCTATCCTCTATCCTAGCCAATCCTATAACCTATACTCTATCCTATCCTATCCTCTATCCTATCCTATCCTGTATCCTATCCCATCCTCTATCCTATCCTATCCTCTACCCTATCCTATCCTCTATCCTATCCTATCCTCTATCCTATCCTATCCTGTATCCTATCCGATCCTCTATCCTATCCTATCATCTATAATATCGTATCCTCTGTCCTATCCTTGCTCTATCCTATAATATCATATATCCTATCCTATCATCTATCGTATCCTATCCTCTATCCTATCCTATCCTCTATCCTATCCTATCCTCTATCCTATCCTATCCTCTATCCTATCCTATCCTATCCTCTATCCTATCCTTTCCTCTATACTATCCTATCCTCTATCCCATCCTATTCTCTATCCAATCCTATCCTATCCTCTATCGTATCCTATTCTCTATCCTATCCAATCCTATATCGTATCCTCTATGCTATCCTATCCTCTATCCTATCCTATCCTGTATCCTATCCGATCCTCTATCCTATCCTATCATTTATAATATCGTATCCTCTGTCCTATCCTTGCTCTATCCTATAATATCATATATCCTATCCTATTCTCTATCCTATCCTATCTTATCCTCTATCGTATCCTATCCTCTATCCTATCCAATCCTATATCCTATCTTCTATCCTATCCTATCCTCTATCCTATCCTATCCTCTTATCCTATCCTATCCTCTATCCTATCCTATCCTCTATCCTATCCTATCCTCTATCCTATCCTATCCTCTATCCTATCCTCTATCCTATCCTCTATCCTATCCTTTCCTCTATCCTATCCTATCCTCTATCATCATCCTATTCTCTATCCAATCCTATCCTATCCTCCATCGTATCCTATTCTCTATCCTATCCAATCCTATATAGTATCCTCTATCCTATCCTATCCTCTATCCTATCCTATCCTATATCCTATCCTATCCTCTATCCTATCCTATCCTCTATCCTATCCTATCCTCTATCCTAACCGATCCTCTATCCTATCCTATCCTCTATCATATCCTATCCTCTTTCCTATAATATCATCTATCCTATCCTATTCTCTATCCTATCCTATCCTCTATCCTATCCTATCCTCTATCCCATCCTATTCTCTATCCAATCCTATCCTATCCTGTATCCTATCCTATCCTCTATCCTATCCTATCCTACCCTATTCTCTATCCTATCCTATCCTCTATCCTATCCTATCCTCTATCCGATCCTATTCTCTATCCAATCCTATACTATCCTCTATCGTATCCTATTCTCTATCCTATCCAATCGTATATCGTATCCTCTATACTATCCTATCCTCTATCCTATCCTATCCTGTATCCTATCCTATCCTCTATCCTATCCTATCCTCTATCCTATCCTATCCTATCCTATCCTCTATCCTATCCTATCCTCTATCCTATCCTATCCTCTATCCTATCCTATCCTCTATCCGATCCTATTCTCTATCCAATCCTATACTATCCTCTATCGTATCCTATTCTCTACCCTATCCAATCGTATATCGTATCCTCTATACTATCCTATCCTCTATCCTATCCTATCCTGTATCCTATCCTATCCTCTATCCTATCCTATCCTGTATCCTATCCTATCCTCTATCCTATCCTATCCTCTATCCTATCCTATCCTTTATCCTATCCTATCCTCTATCCTATCCTATCCTCTATCAAATCCTTTCCGCTATCCTATCCTATCCTCTATCCTATCCTATCCTCTTATCCTATCCTATCCTCTATCCTATCCTATCCTCTATCCTATCCTATCCTCTATCCTATCCTATCCTTTATCCTATCCTATCCTCTATCCTATCCTATCCTCTATCCTATCCTATCCTCTATCCTATCCTTTCCGCTATCCTATCCTATCCTCTATAATATCGTATCCTCTGTCCTATCCTTGCTCTATCCTATAATATCATATATCCTATCCTATCCTCTATCCTATCCTATCCTCTTTCCTATCCTATCCTCTATCCTATCCTATCCTCTATCCTGTCCTATCCTCTATAATATCGTATCCTCTGTCCTATCCTTGCTCCATCCTATAATATCATATATCCTATCCTATTCTCTATCCTATCCTATCCTATCCTCTATCCTAGCCAATCCTATAACCTATACTCTATCCTATCCTATCCTCTATCCTATCCTATCCTGTATCCTATCCCATCCTCTATCCTATCCTATCCTCTACCCTATCCTATCCTCTATCCTATCCTATCCTCTATCCTATCCTATCCTGTATCCTATCCGATCCTCTATCCTATCCTATCATCTATAATATCGTATCCTCTGTCCTATCCTTGCTCTATCCTATAATATCATATATCCTATCCTATCATCTATCGTATCCTATCCTCTATCCTATCCTATCCTCTATCCTATCCTATCCTCTATCCTATCCTATCCTCTATCCTATCCTATCCTCTATCCTATCCTATCCTCTATCCTATCCTATCCTATCCTCTATCCTATCCTTTCCTCTATACTATCCTATCCTCTATCCCATCCTATTCTCTATCCAATCCTATCCTATCCTCTATCGTATCCTATTCTCTATCCTATCCAATCCTATATCGTATCCTCTATGCTATCCTATCCTCTATCCTATCCTATCCTGTATCCTATCCGATCCTCTATCCTATCCTATCATTTATAATATCGTATCCTCTGTCCTATCCTTGCTCTATCCTATAATATCATATATCCTATCCTATTCTCTATCCTATCCTATCTTATCCTCTATCGTATCCTATCCTCTATCCTATCCAATCCTATATCCTATCTTCTATCCTATCCTATCCTCTATCCTATCCTATCCTCTTATCCTATCCTATCCTCTATCCTATCCTATCCTCTATCCTATCCTATCCTCTATCCTATCCTATCCTCTATCCTATCCTCTATCCTATCCTCTATCCTATCCTTTCCTCTATCCTATCCTATCCTCTATCATCATCCTATTCTCTATCCAATCCTATCCTATCCTCCATCGTATCCTATTCTCTATCCTATCCAATCCTATATAGTATCCTCTATCATATCCTATCCTCTATCCTATCCTATCCTATATCCTATCCTATCCTCTATCCTATCCTATCCTCTATCCTATCCTATCCTCTATCCTAACCGATCCTCTATCCTATCCTATCCTCTATCATATCCTATCCTCTTTCCTATAATATCATCTATCCTATCCTATTCTCTATCCTATCCTATCCTCTATCCTATCCTATCCTCTATCCCATCCTATTCTCTATCCAATCCTATCCTATCCTGTATCCTATCCTATCCTCTATCCTATCCTATCCTACCCTATTCTCTATCCTATCCTATCCTCTATCCTATCCTATCCTCTATCCGATCCTATTCTCTATCCAATCCTATACTATCCTCTATCGTATCCTATTCTCTATCCTATCCAATCGTATATCGTATCCTCTATACTATCCTATCCTCTATCCTATCCTATCCTGTATCCTATCCTATCCTCTATCCTATCCTATCCTCTATCCTATCCTATCCTATCCTATCCTCTATCCTATCCTATCCTCTATCCTATCCTATCCTCTATCCTATCCTATCCTCTATCCGATCCTATTCTCTATCCAATCCTATACTATCCTCTATCGTATCCTATTCTCTACCCTATCCAATCGTATATCGTATCCTCTATACTATCCTATCCTCTATCCTATCCTATCCTGTATCCTATCCTATCCTCTATCCTATCCTATCCTGTATCCTATCCTATCCTCTATCCTATCCTATCCTCTATCCTATCCTATCCTTTATCCTATCCTATCCTCTATCCTATCCTATCCTCTATCAAATCCTTTCCGCTATCCTATCCTATCCTCTATCCTATCCTATCCTCTTATCCTATCCTATCCTCTATCCTATCCTATCCTCTATCCTATCCTATCCCCTAACCTATCCTATCCTCTATCCTATCCTATCCTCTATCCTATCCTATCCTCTTTCCTATCCTATCCTCAATCCTACCCTATCCTCTGTCGTATCCTATCCTCTACCCTATCCAATCCTATAACCTATACTCTATCCTATTCTCTATCCTATCCTATCCTCTATCCTATCCTATCCACTATCGTCTCCTATCTTCTATCCTATCCAATCCCCTATCCTATCCTCTATCCTGTCCTCTACCCTATCCTATCCTCTATCCTATCCTATCCTCTATACTGTCCTATCCTCTATCATATCCTATCCTCTTACCTATAATATCATCTATCCTATTCTATACTCTATCTTATCCTATCCTCTATCCTAGCCAATCCTATAACCTATACTCTATCCTATCCTATACTCTATCCTATCCTATCCTGTATCCTATCCTATCCTCTATCCTATCCTATCCTCTATCCTATCCTATCCTATCCTATCCTCTATCCTATCCTATCCTATCCTCTTATCCTATCCTATCCTCTATCCTATCCTATCCTATCCTCTATCCTATCCTATCCTCTATCCTATCCTTTCCTCTATACTATCCTATACTCTATCGTATCCTATCCTCTATCCTATCCAATCCTATATCCTATACTATATCATATCCTATCCTCTATCCTATCCTATCCTCTATCCGATCCTATCCTCTATCCTATCCTATCCTGTATCCTATACTATGTTGTATCCTATCCTATCCTCTATCCTATCCTATCCTCTATCCTATCCTATCCTCTATCCTATCCTATCCTCTATCCTATCCCATCCTCTATCCTATCCTATCCTCTATCCTATCTTATCCTCTATCCTAGCCTATCCTCTATCCTATCCTATCCTCTATCCTATCCCATCCTCTATCCTATCCTATCCTCTATCCTATCCTATCCTCTATCCTAGCCTATCCTCTATCCTATCCTATCCTGTATCCTATCCTATCCTCTACCCTATCCTATCCTCCATCCTATCCTATCCTCTATCCTATCCTATCCTCTATCCTATCCTATCCTCTATCCTATCCTATCCTCTATCGTATCCCATCCTCTATCCTATCCTATCCTCTATCCTATCCTATCCTCTATCCCATCCTATTCTCTATCCAATCCTATCCTATTCTCTATCGTATCCTATTCTCTATCCTATCCAATCCTATATCGTATCCTATATCCTATCCTATCCTCTATCCTATCCTATCCTCTATCCTATCCTATCCTCCATCCTATCCTATCCTCTATTTTATCCTATCCTCTATCCTATCCCATCCTCTATCCTATCCTATCCTCTATCCTATTCTATCCTCTATCCCATCCTATTCTCTATCCAATCCTATCCTATTCTCTATCGTATCCTATTCTCTATCCTATCCAATCCTATATCGTATACTATGTCCTATCCTATCCTCTATCCTATCCTATCCTCTATCCTATTCTATCCTCTATCCTACCCTATCCTCTATCCTATCCCATCCTCTATCCTATCCTATCCTCTATCCTATCCTATCCTCTATCCCATCCTATTCTCTATCCAATCCTATCCTATCCTCTATCGTATCCTATTCTCTATCCTATCCAATCCTATATCGTATCCTCTATCCTATCCTATCCTGTATCCTATGCTATCCTCTATCCTATCCTATCCTCTATCCTATCCTATCCTCTATCCTATCCTATCCTTTATCCTATCCTATCCTTTATCCTATCCTATCCTCTATCCTATCCTATCCTCTATCCTATCCTTTCCGCTATCCTATCCTATTCTCTATAATATCGCATCCTCTGCCCTATCCTTGCTCTATCCTATAATATCATATATCCTATCCTATTCTCTATCCTATCCTATCCTATCATCTATCCTATTCTATACTCTATCCTATCCTATCCTCTATCCTATACTATCCTCTACCCTATCCTATCCTCTATCCTATCCAATCATCTATCCTATCCGATCCTCTATCCTATCCTATCCTCTATAATATCGTATCCTCTATCATATCCTATCCTCTTACCTATAATATCATCTATCCTATTCTATACTCTATCTTATCCTATCCTCTATCCTATAATATTATCTGTCCTATCCTTTCCACTATCCTATCTTATGCTCTATCCTATCCTATACTCCATCCTATCCTATCCTCTATCCTATCCTATCCTCTATCCTATCATATCCTCTATCCTATCCTATCCTATCCTCTTATCCTATCCTATCCTCAATCCTATCCTATCCTATCCTCTATCCTATCCTATCCTCTATCCTATCCTTTCCTCTATACTATCCTATACTCTATCGTATCCTATCCTCTATCCTATCCAATCCTATATCCTATACTCTATCATATCCTATCCTCTATCCTATCCTATCCTCTATCCGATTCTATCCTATATCCTATCCTATCCTGTATCCTATCCTATGTTGTATCCTATCCTACGTTGTATCCTATCCTATCCTCTATCCTATCCTATCCTCTATCCTATCCTATCCTCTATCCTATCCCATCCTCTATCCTATCCTATCCTCTATACTATCCTATCCTCTATCCTAGCCTATCCTCTATCCTATCCTATCCTGTATCCTATCCTATCTTCTATCCTATCCTATCCTCTATCCTATCCTATCCTCTATCCTATCCTATCCTCTATCCTATCCCATCCTCTATCCTATAATATCCTCTATCCTATCCTATCCTATTCTCTATCGTATCCTATATCCTATCCTATCCTCTATCCTATCCTATCCTCTATCCTATCCTATCCTCTATCCTATCCTATCCTCTATCCTAGCCTATCCCCTATCCCATCCTATCCTCTATCCTATCCTATCCTCTATCCTATCCTATCCACTATCCTATCCTATCCTGTATCCTATGCTATCCTCTATCCTATCCTATCCTCTATCCTATCCTATCCTCTATCCTATCCTATCCTCTATCCTATCCTATCCTTTATCCTATCCTATCCTCTATCCTATCCTATCCTCTATCCTATCCTATCCTCTATCCTATTCTTTCCGCTATCCTATCCTATCCTCTATAATATCGTATCCTCTGTCCTATCCTTGCTCTATCCTATAATATCATATATCCTATCCTATCCTCTATCCTATCCTATCCTCTTTCCTATCCTATCCTCTATCCTATCCTATCCTCTATCCAGTCCTATCCTCTATAATATCGTATCCTCTGTCCTATCCTTGCTCCATCCTATAATATCATATATCCTATCCTATTCTCTATCCTATCCTATCCTATCCTCTATCCTAGCCAATCCTATAACCTATACTCTATCCTATCCTATCCTCTATCCTAGCCAATCCTATAACCTATACTCTATCCTATCCTATCCTCTATCCTATCCTATCCTCTATACTATCCTATCCTCTATCATATCCTATCCTCTTACCTATAATATCATCTATCCTATTCTATACTCTATCTTATCCTATCCTCTATCCTAGCCAATCCTATAACCTATACTCTATCCTATCCTATACTCTATCCTATCCTATCCTGTATCCTATCCTATCCTCTATCCTATCCTATCCTCTATCCTATCCTATCCTATCCTATCCTCTATCCTATCCTATCCTATCCTCTTATCCTATCCTATCCTCTATCCTATCCTATCCTATCCTCTATCCTATCCTATCCTCTATCCTATCCTTTCCTCTATACTATCCTATACTCTATCGTATCCTATCCTCTATCCTATCCAATCCTATATCCTATACTATATCATATCCTATCCTCTATCCTAACCTATCCTCTATCCGATCCTATCCTCTATCCTATCCTATCCTGTATCCTATACTATGTTGTATCCTATCCTATCCTCTATCCTATCCTATCCTCTATCCTATCCTATCCTCTATCCTATCCTATCCTCTATCCTATCCCATCCTCTATCCTATCCTATCCTCTATCCTATCTTATCCTCTATCCTAGCCTATCCTCTATCCTATCCTATCCTCTATCCTATCCCATCCTCTATCCTATCCTATCCTCTATCCTATCCTATCCTCTATCCTAGCCTATCCTCTATCCTATCCTATCCTGTATCCTATCCTATCCTCTACCCTATCCTATCCTCTATCCTATCCTATCCTCTATCCTATCTTATCCTCTATCCTATCCTATCCTCTATCCTATCCTATCCTCTATCGTATCCCATCCTCTATCCTATCCTATCCTCTATCCCATCCTATTCTCTATCCAATCCTATCCTATTCTCTATCGTATCCTATTCTCTATCCTATCCAATCCTATATCGTATCCTATATCCTATCCTATCCTCTATCCTATCCTATCCTCTATCCTATCCTATCCTCCATCCTATCCTATCCTCTATTTTATCCTATCCTCTATCCTATCCCATCCTCTATCCTATCCTATCCTCTATCATATCCTATCCTCTATCCCATCCTATTCTCTATCCAATCCTATCCTATTCTCTATCGTATCCTATTCTCTATCCTATCCAATCCTATATCGTATACTATATCCTATCCTATCCTCTATCCTATCCTATCCTCTATCCTATTCTATCCTCTATCCTACCCTATCCTCTATCCTATCCCATCCTCTATCCTATCCTATCCTCTATCCTATCCTATCCTCTATCCCATCCTATTCTCTATCCAATCCTATCCTATCCTCTATCGTATCCTATTCTCTATCCTATCCAATCCTATATCGTATCCTCTATCCTATCCTATCCACTATCCTATCCTATCCTGTATCCTATGCTATCCTCTATCCTATCCTATCCTCTATCCTATCCTATCCTCTATCCTATCCTACCCTCTATCCTATCCTATCCTTTATCCTATCCTATCCTCTATCCTATCCTATCCTCTATCCTATCCTTTCCGCTATCCTATCCTATTCTCTATAATATCGCATCCTCTGCCCTATCCTTGCTCTATCCTATAATATCATATATCCTATCCTATTCTCTATCCTATCCTATCCTATCATCTATCCTATTCTATACTCTATCCTATCCTATCCTCTATCCTATACTATCCTCTACCCTATCCTATCCTCTATCCTATCCTATCATCTATCCTATCCGATCCTCTATCCTATCCTATCCTCTATAATATCGTATCCTCTATCATATCCTATCCTCTTACCTATAATATCATCTATCCTATTCTATACTCTATCTTATCCTATCCTCTATCCTATAATATTCTCTGTCCTATCCTTTCCACTATCCTATCTTATGCTCTATCCTATCCTATACTCCATCCTATCCTATCCTCTATCCTATCCTATCCTCTATCCTATCATATCCTCTATCCTATCCTATCCTATCCTCTTATCCTATCCTATCCTCAATCCTATCCTATCCTATCCTCTATCCTATCCTATCCTCTATCCTATCCTTTCCTCTATACTATCCTATACTCTATCGTATCCTATCCTCTATCCTATCCAATCCTATATCCTATACTCTATCATATCCTATCCTCTATCCTATCCTATCCTCTATCCGATTCTATCCTATATCCTATCCTATCCTGTATCCTATCCTATGTTGTATCCTATCCTACGTTGTATCCTATCCTATCCTCTATCCTATCCTATCCTCTATCCTATCCTATCCTCTATCCTATCCCATCCTCTATCCTATCCTATCCTCTATACTATCCTATCCTCTATCCTAGCCTATCCTCTATCCTATCCTATCCTGTATCCTATCCTATCTTCTATCCTATCCTATCCTCTATCCTATCCTATCCTCTATCCTATCCTATCCTCTATCCTATCCTATCCTCTATCCTATCCCATCCTCTATCCTATAATATCCTCTATCCTATCCTATCCTATTCTCTATCGTATCCTATATCCTATCCTATCCTCTATCCTATCCTATCCTCTATCCTATCCTATCCTCTATCCTATCCTATCCTCTATCCTAGCCTATCCCCTATCCCATCCTATCCTCTATCCTATCCTATCCTCTATCCTATCCTATCCTCTATCCCATCCTATTCTCTATCCAATCCTATCCTATCCTCTATCGTATCCTATTCTCTATCCTATCCAATCCTATATCGTATCCTCTATCCTATCCTATCCACTATCCTATCCTATCCTGTATCCTATGCTATCCTCTATCCTATCCTATCCTCTATCCTATCCTATCCTCTATCCTATCCTATCCTCTATCCTATCCTATCCTTTATCCTATCCTATCCTCTATCCTATCCTATCCTCTATCCTATCCTATCCTCTATCCTATCCTTTCCGCTATCCTATCCTATCCTCTATAATATCGTATCCTCTGTCCTATCCTTGCTCTATCCTATAATATCATATATCCTATCCTATCCTCTATCCTATCCTATCCTCTTTCCTATCCTATCCTCTATCCTATCCTATCCTCTATCCTGTCCTATCCTCTATAATATCGTATCCTCTGTCCTATCCTTGCTCCATCCTATAATATCATATATCCTATCCTATTCTCTATCCTATCCTATCCTATCCTCTATCCTAGCCAATCCTATAACCTATACTCTATCCTATCCTATCCTCTATCCTATCCTATCCTGTATCCTATCCCATCCTCTATCCTATCCTATCCTCTACCCTATCCTATCCTCTATCCTATCCTATCCTCTATCCTATCCTATCCTGTATCCTATCCGATCCTCTATCCTATCCTATCATCTATAATATCGTATCCTCTGTCCTATCCTTGCTCTATCCTATAATATCATATATCCTATCCTATCATCTATCGTATCCTATCCTCTATCCTATCCTATCCTCTATCCTATCCTATCCTCTATCCTATCCTATCCTCTATCCTATCCTATCCTCTATCCTATCCTATCCTCTATCCTATCCTATCCTCTATCCTATCCTATCCTATCCTCTATCCTATCCTTTCCTCTATACTATCCTATCCTCTATCCCATCCTATTCTCTATCCAATCCTATCCTATCCTCTATCGTATCCTATTCTCTATCCTATCCAATCCTATATCGTATCCTCTATGCTATCCTATCCTCTATCCTATCCTATCCTGTATCCTATCCGATCCTCTATCCTATCCTATCATCTATAATATCGTATCCTCTGTCCTATCCTTGCTCTATCCTATAATATCATATATCCTATCCTATTCTCTATCCTATCCTATCTTATCCTCTATCGTATCCTATCCTCTATCCTATCCAATCCTATATCCTATCCTCTATCCTATCCTATCCTCTATCCTATCCTATCCTCTTATCCTATCCTATCCTCTATCCTATCCTATCCTCTATCCTATCCTATCCTCTATCCTATCCTATCCTCTATCCTATCCTCTATCCTATCCTCTATCCTATCCTTTCCTCTATCCTATCCTATCCTCTATCATCATCCTATTCTCTATCCAATCCTATCCTATCCTCCATCGTATCCTATTCTCTATCCTATCCAATCCTATATAGTATCCTCTATCCTATCCTATCCTCTATCCTATCCTATCCTATATCCTATCCTATCCTCTATCCTATCCTATCCTCTATCCTATCCTATCCTCTATCCTAACCGATCCTCTATCCTATCCTATCCTCTATCATATCCTATCCTCTTTCCTATAATATCATCTATCCTATCCTATTCTCTATCCTATCCTATCCTCTATCCTATCCTATCCTCTATCCCATCCTATTCTCTATCCAATCCTATCCTATCCTGTATCCTATCCTATCCTCTATCCTATCCTATCCTACCCTATCCTCTATCCTATCCTATCCTCTATCCTATCCTATCCTCTATCCGATCCTATTCTCTATCCAATCCTATACTATCCTCTATCGTATCCTATTCTCTATCCTATCCAATCGTATATCGTATCCTCTATACTATCCTATCCTCTATCCTATCCTATCCTGTATCCTATCCTATCCTCTATCCTATCCTATCCTCTATCCTATCCTATCCTATCCTATCCTCTATCCTATCCTATCCTCTATCCTATCCTATCCTCTATCCGATCCTATTCTCTATCCAATCCTATACTATCCTCTATCGTATCCTATTCTCTACCCTATCCAATCGTATATCGTATCCTCTATACTATCCTATCCTCTATCCTATCCTATCCTGTATCCTATCCTATCCTCTATCCTATCCTATCCTGTATCCTATCCTATCCTCTATCCTATCCTATCCTCTATCCTATCCTATCCTTTATCCTATCCTATCCTCTATCCTATCCTATCCTCTATCAAATCCTTTCCGCTATCCTATCCTATCCTCTATCCTATCCTATCCTCTTATCCTATCCTATCCTCTATCCTATCCTATCCTCTATCCTATCCTATCCCCTAACCTATCCTATCCTCTATCCTATCCTATCCTCTATCCTATCCTATCCTCTTTCCTATCCTATCCTCAATCCTACCCTATCCTCTGTCGTATCCTATCCTCTACCCTATCCAATCCTATAACCTATACTCTATCCTATTCTCTATCCTATCCTATCCTCTATCCTATCCTATCCACTATCGTCTCCTATCTTCTATCCTATCCAATCCCCTATCCTATCCTCTATCCTGTCCTCTACCCTATCCTATCCTCTATCCTATCCTATCCTCTATACTATCCTATCCTCTATCATATCCTATCCTCTTACCTATAATATCATCTATCCTATTCTATACTCTATCTTATCCTATCCTCTATCCTAGCCAATCCTATAACCTATACTCTATCCTATCCTATACTCTATCCTATCCTATCCTGTATCCTATCCTATCCTCTATCCTATCCTATCCTCTATCCTATCCTATCCTATCCTATCCTCTATCCTATCCTATCCTATCCTCTTATCCTATCCTATCCTCTATCCTATCCTATCCTATCCTCTATCCTATCCTATCCTCTATCCTATCCTTTCCTCTATACTATCCTATACTCTATCGTATCCTATCCTCTATCCTATCCAATCCTATATCCTATACTATATCATATCCTATCCTCTATCCTATCCTATCCTCTATCCGATCCTATCCTCTATCCTATCCTATCCTGTATCCTATACTATGTTGTATCCTATCCTATCCTCTATCCTATCCTATCCTCTATCCTATCCTATCCTCTATCCTATCCTATCCTCTATCCTATCCCATCCTCTATCCTATCCTATCCTCTATCCTATCTTATCCTCTATCCTAGCCTATCCTCTATCCTATCCTATCCTCTATCCTATCCCATCCTCTATCCTATCCTATCCTCTATCCTATCCTATCCTCTATCCTAGCCTATCCTCTATCCTATCCTATCCTGTATCCTATCCTATCCTCTACCCTATCCTATCCTCTATCCTATCCTATCCTCTATCCTATCCTATCCTCTATCCTATCCTATCCTCTATCCTATCCTATCCTCTATCGTATCCCATCCTCTATCCTATCCTATCCTCTATCCTATCCTATCCTCTATCCCATCCTATTCTCTATCCAATCCTATCCTATTCTCTATCGTATCCTATTCTCTATCCTATCCAATCCTATATCGTATCCTATATCCTATCCTATCCTCTATAATATCCTATCCTCTATCCTATCCTATCCTCCATCCTATCCTATCCTCTATTTTATCCTATCCTCTATCCTATCCCATCCTCTATCCTACCCTATCCTCTATCCTATCCTATCCTCTATCCCATCCTATTCTCTATCCAATCCTATCCTATTCTCTATCGTATCCTATTCTCTATCCTATCCAATCCTATATCGTATACTATATCCTATCCTATCCTCTATCCTATCCTATCCTCTATCCTATTCTATCCTCTATCCTACCCTATCCTCTATCCTATCCCATCCTCTATCCTATCCTATCCTCTATCCTATCCTATCCTCTATCCCATCCTATTTTCTATCCAATCCTATCCTATCCTCTATCGTATCCTATTCTCTATCCTATCCAATCCTATATCGTATCCTCTATCCTATCCTATCCACTATCCTATCCTATCCTGTATCCTATGCTATCCTCTATCCTATCCTATCCTCTATCCTATCCTATCCTCTATCCTATCCTATCCTCTATCCTATCCTATCCTTTATCCTATCCTATCCTCTATCCTATCCTATCCTCTATCCTATCCTTTCCGCTATCCTATCCTATTCTCTATAATATCGCATCCTCTGCCCTATCCTTGCTCTATCCTATAATATCATATATCCTATCCTATTCTCTATCCTATCCTATCCTATCATCTATCCTATTCTATACTCTATCCTATCCTATCCTCTATCCTATACTATCCTCTACCCTATCCTATCCTCTATCCTATCCTATCATCTATCCTATCCGATCCTCTATCCTATCCTATCCTCTATAATATCGTATCCTCTATCATATCCTATCCTCTTTCCTATAATATCATCTATCCTATCCTATTCTCTATCCGATCCTATCCTCTATCCTATCCTATCCTCTATCCTGTCCTATCCTCTATCCTATCCTATCCTATCCTCTATCCTATCCTTTCCTCTATACTATCCTATCCTCTATCCCATCCTATTCTCTATCCTATCCAATCCTATATAGTATCCTCTATCCTATCCTATCCTCTATCCTATCCTATCCTATATCCTATCCTATCCTCTATCCTATCCTATCCTCTATCCTATCCTATCCTCTATCCTATCCTATCCTGTATCCTATCCTATCCTCTATCCTATCCTATCCTATCCTATCCTCTATCCGATCCTATCCTATATCCTATCCTATCCTCTATCCTATCCTATCTTATCCTCTTATCCTATCCTATCCTCTATCCTATCCTATCCTCTATCCTATCCAATCCTCTATCCTATCCGATCCTCTATCCTATCCGATCGGCTATAATATCGTATCCTCTATCATATCCTATCCTCTTTCCTATCATATCATCTATCCTATCCTATTCTCTATCCTATCCTATACTCTATCCTATGCTATCCTCTATCCCATCCTATTCTCTACCCAATCCTATCCTATCCACTATCGTATCCTATTCTCTATCCTATCCAATCCTATATCGTATCCTCTATCCTATCCTATCCTGTATCCTATCCTATCCTGTATCCTATCCTGTATCCTATCCTATCCTGTATCCTATCCTGTATCCTATCCTATCCTCTATCCTATCCTATCCTCTATCCTATCCTATCCTCTATCCTATCCTATCCTCTATCCTATGCTATCCTGTATCCTATCCTATCCTCTATCCTATCCTATCCTCTATCCTATCCTATCCCCTAACCTATCCTATCCTCTATCCTATCCTATCCTCTATCGTAACCTCTATGCTATCCTATCCTCTATCCTATCGTATCCTGTATCCTATCCTATCCTCTATCCTATCCTATCCTCTATCCTATCCTATCCTCTATCCTATCCTATCCTGTATCCTATCCTATTCTCTATCCTATCCTATCCTCTATCCTATCCTATCCACTATCGTCTCCTATCTTCTATCCTATCCAATCCCCTATCCTATCCTCTATCCTGTCCTCTACCCTATCCTATCCTCTATCCTATCCTATCCTCTATCCTATCCTATCCTCTATCCTATCCGATCCTCTATCCTATCCTATCCTCTATAATATCGTATCCTCTATCATATCCTATTCTCTTTCCTATAATATCATCTATCCTATCCTATTCTCTATCCTATCCTATCCTCTATCCTATCCTATCCTCTATCCCATCCTATTCTCTATCCAACCCTATACTATCCTCTATCGTATCCTATTCTCTATCCTATCCAATCGTATATCGTATCCTCTATCCTATCCTATCCTCTATCCTATCCTATCCTCTATCCTATCCTATCCTGTATCCTATCCAATCCTCTATCCTATCCTATCCTCTATCCTATCCTATCCTTTATCCTATTCTATACTCTATCCTATCCTCTCCTCTATCCTATCCTATCCTCTATCCTATCCTATCCTCTATCCTATCCTATCCTCTATCCTATCCTATCCTGTATCCTATCCTATCCTCTATCCTATCCTATCCATTATCCTATCCTATCCTCTATCCTATCCTATCCTCTATCCTATCCTTTCCGCTATCCTATCCTATCCTCTATCCTAACCTATCCTCTTATCCTATCCTATCCTCTATCCTATCCTATCCTCTATCCTATCCTATCCCCTAACCTATCCTATCCTCTATCCTATCCTATCCTCTATCCTATCCTATCCTCTTTCCTATCCTATCCTCAATCCTACCCTATCCAATCCTATAACCTATACTCTATCCTATCCTATCCTCTATCCTATCCTATCCTCTATCCTATCCTATCCTCTATCCTATCCTATCCTCTATCCTATCCTATCCTCTATCCTATCCTATCCTCTATCCTATCCTATCCTCTATCCTATCCTATCCTCTATCCTATCCGATCCTCTATCCTATCCTATCCTCTATAATATCGTATCCTCTATCATATCCTATTCTCTTTTCTATAATATCATCTATCCTATCCCATTCTCTATCCTATCCTATCCTCTACCCTATCCAATCCTCTATCCCATCCTATTCTCTATCCAATCCTATCCTATCCTCTATCGTATCCTATTCTCTATCCTATCCAATCCTATATCGTATCTTCTATCCTATCCGATCCTCTATCCTATCCTATCCTCTATCCTATCCTATCCTCTATCCTATCCTATCCTCTATCCTAACCGATCCTCTATCCTATCCTATCCTCTATCCTATCCTATCCTCTATCCTATCCTATCCTGTATCCTATCCTATCCTCTATCCTATCCTATCCTTTATCCTATCCTATCCTCTATCCTATCCTATCCTTTCCGCTATCCTATCCTTTCCGCTATCCTATCCTATCCTTTATCCTATCCTATCCTCTTATCCAATCCTATCGTCTATCCTATCCTATCCTCTATCCTATCCTATCCCCTAACCTATCCTATCCTCTATCCTATCCTATCCTCTATCCTATCCTATCCTCTATCCTATCCTATCCTCTATAATATCGTATCCTCTATCATATCCTATCCTCTATCCTATCCTCTCCTCTATCCTATCCTATCCTCTATCCTATCCTATCCTCTATCCCATCCTATTCTCTATCCTATCCAATCCTATATAGTATCCTCTATCCTATCCTATCCTCTATCCTATCCTATCCTATATCCTATCCTATCCTCTATCCTATCCTATCCTCTATCCTATCCTTTCCTCTATACTATCCTATCCTCTATCCCATCCTATTCTCTATCCTATCCAATCCTATATAGTATCCTCTATCCTATCCTATCCTCTATCCTATCCTATCCTATATCCTATCCTATCCTCTATCCTATCCTATCCTCTATCCTATCCTATCCTCTATCCTAACCGATCCTCTATCCTATCCTATCCTCTATAATATCGTATCCTCTATCATATCCTATCCTCTTTACTATAATATCATCTATCTTATCCTATTCTCTATCCTATCCTATCCTCTATCCTATCCTATCCTCTATCCTATCCTATCCTCTATCCTATCCTATCCTCTATCCTATCCGATCCTCTATCCTATCCTATCCTCTATAATATCGTATCCTCTATCATATCCTATTCTCTTTTCTATAATATCATCTATCCTATCCCATTCTCTATCCTATCCTATCCTCTACCCTATCCAATCCTCTATCCCATCCTATTCTCTATCCAATCCTATCCTATCCTCTATCGTATCCTATTCTCTATCCTATCCAATCCTATATCGTATCTTCTATCCTATCCGATCCTCTATCCTATCCTATCCTCTATCCTATCCTATCCTCTATCCTATCCTATCCTCTATCCTAACCGATCCTCTATCCTATCCTATCCTCTATCCTATCCTATCCTCTATCCTATCCTATCCTGTATCCTATCCTATCCTCTATCCTATCCTATCCTTTATCCTATCCTATCCTCTATCCTATCCTATCCTTTCCGCTATCCTATCCTATCCTTTATCCTATCCTATCCTCTTATCCAATCCTATCGTCTATCCTATCCTATCCTCTATCCTATCCTATCCCCTAACCTATCCTATCCCCTATCCTATCCTATCCTCTATCCTATCCTATCCTCTTTCCTATCCTATCCTCAATCCTACCCTATCCTCTGTCGTATCCTATCCTCTACCCTATCCAATCCTATAACCTATACTCTATCCTATTCTCTATCCTATCCTATCCTCTATCCTATCCTATCCTCTATCCTATCCTATCCTCTATCCTATCCGATCCTCTATCCTATCCTATCCTCTATAATATCGTATCCTCTATCATATCCTATTCTCTTTCCTATAATATCATCTATCCTATCCTATTCTCTATCCGATCCTATCCTCTATCCTATCCTATCCTCTATCCTGTCCTATCCTCTATCCTATCCTATCCTATCCTCTATCCTATCCTTTCCTCTATACTATCCTATCCTCTATCCCATCCTATTCTCTATCCTATCCAATCCTATATAGTATCCTCTATCCTATCCTATCCTCTATCCTATCCTATCCTCTATCCTATCCGATCCTCTATCCTATCCTATCCTCTATCCCATCCTATTCTCTATCCAATCCTATCGTATCCTCTATCGTATCCTATTCTCTATCCTATCCTATCCTATCCTCTATCGTATACTATCCTCTATAATATCGTATCCTCTGTCATATCCTATCCTCTTTCCTATAATATCATCTATCCTATCCTATCCTCTATCCTATCCTATCCTCTATCCTATCCTATCCTCTATCCTATCCTATCCTCTATCCTATCCTATCCTCTATCCGATCCTATTCTCTATCCAAACCTATACTATCCTCTATCGTATCCTATTCTCTATCCTATCCAATCGTATATCGTATCCTCTATCCTATCCTATCCTCTATCCTATCCTATCCTCTATCCTGTCCTATCCCCTATCCTATCCTATCCTATCCTCTATCCTATCCTTTCCTCTATACTATCCTATCCTCTATCCCATCCTATTCTCTATCCTATCCAATCCTATATAGTATCCTCTATCCTATCCTATCCTCTATCCTATCCTATCCTATATCCTATCCTATCCTCTATCCTATCCTATCCTCTATCCTATCCTATCCTCTATCCTAACCGATCCTCTATCCTATCCTATCCTCTATAATATCGTATCCTCTATCATATCCTATCCTCTTTCCTATAATATCATCTATCTTATCCTATTCTCTATCCTATCCTATCCTCTATCCTATCCTATCCTCTATCCCAACCTATTCTCTATCCAATCCTATCCTATCCTGTATCCTATCCTATCCTCTATCCTATCCTATCCTATCCTATCCTCTATCCTATCCTATCCTCTATCCTATCCTATCCTCTATCCGATCCTATTCTCTATCCAATCCTATACTATCCTCTATCGTATCCTATTCTCTATACTATCCAATCCGATATCGTATCCTCTATCCTATCCTATCCTTTATCCTATCCGATCCTCTTATCCAATCCTATCGTCTATCCTATCCTATCCTCTATCCTATCCTATCCCCTAACCTATCCTATCCTCTATCCTATCCTATCCTCTATCCTATCCTATCCTCTTTCCTATCCTATCCTCAATCCTACCCTATCCTCTGTCGTATCCTATCCTCTACCCTATCCAATCCTATAACCTATACTCTATCCTATTCTCTATCCTATCCTATCCTCTATCCTATCCTATCCTTCTATCCTATCCTATCCTCTATCCTATCCTATCCTCTATCCTATCCGATCCTCTATCCTATCCTATCCTCTATAATATCGTATCCTCTATCATATCCTATTCTCTTTCCTATAATATCATCTATCCTATCCTATTCTCTATCCGATCCTATCCTCTATCCTATCCTATCCTCTATCCTATCCTATCCTCTATCCGATCCTATTCTCTATCCAAACCTATACTATCCTCTATCGTATCCTATTCTCTATCCTATCCAATCGTATATCATATCCTCTATCCTATCCTATCCTCTATCCTATCCTATCCAATCGTATATCGTATCCTCTATCCTATCCTATCCTCTATCCTATCCTATCCTCTATCCTGTCCTATCCTCTATCCTATCCTATCCTATCCTCTATCCTATCCTTTCCTCTATACTATCCTATCCTCTATCCCAGCCTATTCTCTATCCTATCCAATCCTATATAGTATCCTCTATCCTATCCTATCCTCTATCCTATCCTATCCTATATCCTATCCTATCCTCTATCCTATCCTATCCTCTATCCTATCCTATCCTCTATCCTAACCGATCCTCTATCCTATCCTATCCTCTATAATATCGTATCCTCTATCATATCCTATCCTCTTTCCTATAATATCATCTATCCTATCCTATTCTCTATCCGATCCTATCCTCTATCCTATCCTATCCTCTATCCTGTCCTATCCTCTATCCTATCCTATCCTATCCTCTATCCTATCCTTTCCTCTATACTATCCTATCCTCTATCCCATCCTATTCTCTATCCTATCCAATCCTATATAGTATCCTCTATCCTATCCTATCCTCTATCCTATCCTATCCTATATCCTATCCTATCCTCTATCCTATCCTATCCTCTATCCTATCCTATCCTCTATCCTATCCTATCCTGTATCCTATCCTATCCTCTATCCTATCCTATCCTATCCTATCCTCTATCCGATCCTATCCTATATCCTATCCTATCCTCTATCCTATCCTATCTTATCCTCTTATCCTATCCTATCCTCTATCCTATCCTATCCTCTATCCTATCCAATCCTCTATCCTATCCGATCCTCTATCCTATCCGATCGGCTATAATATCGTATCCTCTATCATATCCTATCCTCTTTCCTATCATATCATCTATCCTATCCTATTCTCTATCCTATCCTATACTCTATCCTATGCTATCCTCTATCCCATCCTATTCTCTACCCAATCCTATCCTATCCACTATCGTATCCTATTCTCTATCCTATCCAATCCTATATCGTATCCTCTATCCTATCCTATCCTGTATCCTATCCTATCCTGTATCCTATCCTGTATCCTATCCTATCCTGTATCCTATCCTGTATCCTATCCTATCCTCTATCCTATCCTATCCTCTATCCTATCCTATCCTCTATCCTATCCTATCCTCTATCCTATGCTATCCTGTATCCTATCCTATCCTCTATCCTATCCTATCCTCTATCCTATCCTATCCCCTAACCTATCCTATCCTCTATCCTATCCTATCCTCTATCGTAACCTCTATGCTATCCTATCCTCTATCCTATCGTATCCTGTATCCTATCCTATCCTCTATCCTATCCTATCCTCTATCCTATCCTATCCTCTATCCTATCCTATCCTGTATCCTATCCTATTCTCTATCCTATCCTATCCTCTATCCTATCCTATCCACTATCGTCTCCTATCTTCTATCCTATCCAATCCCCTATCCTATCCTCTATCCTGTCCTCTACCCTATCCTATCCTCTATCCTATCCTATCCTCTATCCTATCCTATCCTCTATCCTATCCGATCCTCTATCCTATCCTATCCTCTATAATATCGTATCCTCTATCATATCCTATTCTCTTTCCTATAATATCATCTATCCTATCCTATTCTCTATCCTATCCTATCCTCTATCCTATCCTATCCTCTATCCCATCCTATTCTCTATCCAACCCTATACTATCCTCTATCGTATCCTATTCTCTATCCTATCCAATCGTATATCGTATCCTCTATCCTATCCTATCCTCTATCCTATCCTATCCTCTATCCTATCCTATCCTGTATCCTATCCAATCCTCTATCCTATCCTATCCTCTATCCTATCCTATCCTTTATCCTATTCTATACTCTATCCTATCCTCTCCTCTATCCTATCCTATCCTCTATCCTATCCTATCCTCTATCCTATCCTATCCTCTATCCTATCCTATCCTGTATCCTATCCTATCCTCTATCCTATCCTATCCATTATCCTATCCTATCCTCTATCCTATCCTATCCTCTATCCTATCCTTTCCGCTATCCTATCCTATCCTCTATCCTAACCTATCCTCTTATCCTATCCTATCCTCTATCCTATCCTATCCTCTATCCTATCCTATCCCCTAACCTATCCTATCCTCTATCCTATCCTATCCTCTATCCTATCCTATCCTCTTTCCTATCCTATCCTCAATCCTACCCTATCCAATCCTATAACCTATACTCTATCCTATCCTATCCTCTATCCTATCCTATCCTCTATCCTATCCTATCCTCTATCCTATCCTATCCTCTATCCTATCCTATCCTCTATCCTATCCTATCCTCTATCCTATCCTATCCTCTATCCTATCCTATCCTCTATCCTATCCGATCCTCTATCCTATCCTATCCTCTATAATATCGTATCCTCTATCATATCCTATTCTCTTTTCTATAATATCATCTATCCTATCCCATTCTCTATCCTATCCTATCCTCTACCCTATCCAATCCTCTATCCCATCCTATTCTCTATCCAATCCTATCCTATCCTCTATCGTATCCTATTCTCTATCCTATCCAATCCTATATCGTATCTTCTATCCTATCCGATCCTCTATCCTATCCTATCCTCTATCCTATCCTATCCTCTATCCTATCCTATCCTCTATCCTAACCGATCCTCTATCCTATCCTATCCTCTATCCTATCCTATCCTCTATCCTATCCTATCCTGTATCCTATCCTATCCTCTATCCTATCCTATCCTTTATCCTATCCTATCCTCTATCCTATCCTATCCTTTCCGCTATCCTATCCTTTCCGCTATCCTATCCTATCCTTTATCCTATCCTATCCTCTTATCCAATCCTATCGTCTATCCTATCCTATCCTCTATCCTATCCTATCCCCTAACCTATCCTATCCTCTATCCTATCCTATCCTCTATCCTATCCTATCCTCTATCCTATCCTATCCTCTATAATATCGTATCCTCTATCATATCCTATCCTCTATCCTATCCTCTCCTCTATCCTATCCTATCCTCTATCCTATCCTATCCTCTATCCCATCCTATTCTCTATCCTATCCAATCCTATATAGTATCCTCTATCCTATCCTATCCTCTATCCTATCCTATCCTATATCCTATCCTATCCTCTATCCTATCCTATCCTCTATCCTATCCTTTCCTCTATACTATCCTATCCTCTATCCCATCCTATTCTCTATCCTATCCAATCCTATATAGTATCCTCTATCCTATCCTATCCTCTATCCTATCCTATCCTATATCCTATCCTATCCTCTATCCTATCCTATCCTCTATCCTATCCTATCCTCTATCCTAACCGATCCTCTATCCTATCCTATCCTCTATAATATCGTATCCTCTATCATATCCTATCCTCTTTACTATAATATCATCTATCTTATCCTATTCTCTATCCTATCCTATCCTCTATCCTATCCTATCCTCTATCCTATCCTATCCTCTATCCTATCCTATCCTCTATCCTATCCGATCCTCTATCCTATCCTATCCTCTATAATATCGTATCCTCTATCATATCCTATTCTCTTTTCTATAATATCATCTATCCTATCCCATTCTCTATCCTATCCTATCCTCTACCCTATCCAATCCTCTATCCCATCCTATTCTCTATCCAATCCTATCCTATCCTCTATCGTATCCTATTCTCTATCCTATCCAATCCTATATCGTATCTTCTATCCTATCCGATCCTCTATCCTATCCTATCCTCTATCCTATCCTATCCTCTATCCTATCCTATCCTCTATCCTAACCGATCCTCTATCCTATCCTATCCTCTATCCTATCCTATCCTCTATCCTATCCTATCCTGTATCCTATCCTATCCTCTATCCTATCCTATCCTTTATCCTATCCTATCCTCTATCCTATCCTATCCTTTCCGCTATCCTATCCTATCCTTTATCCTATCCTATCCTCTTATCCAATCCTATCGTCTATCCTATCCTATCCTCTATCCTATCCTATCCCCTAACCTATCCTATCCCCTATCCTATCCTATCCTCTATCCTATCCTATCCTCTTTCCTATCCTATCCTCAATCCTACCCTATCCTCTGTCGTATCCTATCCTCTACCCTATCCAATCCTATAACCTATACTCTATCCTATTCTCTATCCTATCCTATCCTCTATCCTATCCTATCCTCTATCCTATCCTATCCTCTATCCTATCCGATCCTCTATCCTATCCTATCCTCTATAATATCGTATCCTCTATCATATCCTATTCTCTTTCCTATAATATCATCTATCCTATCCTATTCTCTATCCGATCCTATCCTCTATCCTATCCTATCCTCTATCCTGTCCTATCCTCTATCCTATCCTATCCTATCCTCTATCCTATCCTTTCCTCTATACTATCCTATCCTCTATCCCATCCTATTCTCTATCCTATCCAATCCTATATAGTATCCTCTATCCTATCCTATCCTCTATCCTATCCTATCCTCTATCCTATCCGATCCTCTATCCTATCCTATCCTCTATCCCATCCTATTCTCTATCCAATCCTATCGTATCCTCTATCGTATCCTATTCTCTATCCTATCCTATCCTATCCTCTATCGTATACTATCCTCTATAATATCGTATCCTCTGTCATATCCTATCCTCTTTCCTATAATATCATCTATCCTATCCTATCCTCTATCCTATCCTATCCTCTATCCTATCCTATCCTCTATCCTATCCTATCCTCTATCCTATCCTATCCTCTATCCGATCCTATTCTCTATCCAAACCTATACTATCCTCTATCGTATCCTATTCTCTATCCTATCCAATCGTATATCGTATCCTCTATCCTATCCTATCCTCTATCCTATCCTATCCTCTATCCTGTCCTATCCCCTATCCTATCCTATCCTATCCTCTATCCTATCCTTTCCTCTATACTATCCTATCCTCTATCCCATCCTATTCTCTATCCTATCCAATCCTATATAGTATCCTCTATCCTATCCTATCCTCTATCCTATCCTATCCTATATCCTATCCTATCCTCTATCCTATCCTATCCTCTATCCTATCCTATCCTCTATCCTAACCGATCCTCTATCCTATCCTATCCTCTATAATATCGTATCCTCTATCATATCCTATCCTCTTTCCTATAATATCATCTATCTTATCCTATTCTCTATCCTATCCTATCCTCTATCCTATCCTATCCTCTATCCCAACCTATTCTCTATCCAATCCTATCCTATCCTGTATCCTATCCTATCCTCTATCCTATCCTATCCTATCCTATCCTCTATCCTATCCTATCCTCTATCCTATCCTATCCTCTATCCGATCCTATTCTCTATCCAATCCTATACTATCCTCTATCGTATCCTATTCTCTATACTATCCAATCCGATATCGTATCCTCTATCCTATCCTATCCTTTATCCTATCCGATCCTCTTATCCAATCCTATCGTCTATCCTATCCTATCCTCTATCCTATCCTATCCCCTAACCTATCCTATCCTCTATCCTATCCTATCCTCTATCCTATCCTATCCTCTTTCCTATCCTATCCTCAATCCTACCCTATCCTCTGTCGTATCCTATCCTCTACCCTATCCAATCCTATAACCTATACTCTATCCTATTCTCTATCCTATCCTATCCTCTATCCTATCCTATCCTCTATCCTATCCTATCCTCTATCCTATCCGATCCTCTATCCTATCCTATCCTCTATAATATCGTATCCTCTATCATATCCTATTCTCTTTCCTATAATATCATCTATCCTATCCTATTCTCTATCCGATCCTATCCTCTATCCTATCCTTTCCTCTATCCTATCCTATCCTATATCCTATCCTATCCTCTATCCTATCCTATCCTCTATCCTATCCTATCCTCTATCCTATCCTATCCTGTATCCTATCCTATCCTCTATCCTATCCTATCCTATCCTATCCTCTATCCGATCCTATCCTATATCCTATCCTATCCTCTATCCTATCCTATCCTCTTATCCTATCCTATCCTCTATCCTATCCTATCCTCTATGCTATCCAATCCTCTATCCTATCCGATCCTCTATCCCATCCGATCGGCTATAATATCGTATCCTCTATCATATCCTATCCTCTTTCCTATCATATCATCTATCCTATCCTATTCTCTATCCTATCCTATACTCTATCCTATGCTATCCTCTATCCCATCCTATTCTCTATCCAATCCTATCCTATCCACTATCGTATCGTATTCTCTATCCTATCCAATCCTATATCGTATCCTCTATCCTATCCTATCCTGTATCCTATCCTGTATCCTATCCTATCCTGTATCCTATCCTGTATCCTATCCTATCCTCTATCCTATCCTATCCTCTATCCTATCCTATCCTCTATCCTATCCTATCCTCTATCCTATGCTATCCTGTATCCTATCCTATCCTCTATCCTATCCTATCCTCTATCCTATCCTATCCTCTATCCTATCCCATCCTCTATCATATCTTATCCTCTATACTATCCTATTCTCTATCCCATCCTATTCTCTATCCAATCCTATTCTATCCACTATCCTATCCTATCCTCTATCGTAACCTCTATGCTATCCTATCCTCTATCCTATCGTATCCTGTATCCTATCCTATCCTCTATCCTATCCTATCCTCTATCCTATCCTATCCTCTATCCTATCCTATCCTGTATCCTATCCTATCCTCTATCCTATCCTATCCTATCCTCTATCCGATCCTATCCTATATCCTATCATATCCTCTATCCTATCCTATCCTCTTATCCTATCCTATCCTCTATCCTATCCTATCCTCTATCCTATCCTATCCTCTATCCTATCCTATCCTCTATCCTATCCGATCCTCTATCCTATCCGATCCTCTATAATATCGTATCCTCTATCATATCCTATCCTCTTTCCTATCATATCATCTATCCTATCCTATTCTCTATCCTATCCTATACTCTATCCTATGCTATCCTCTATCCCATCCTATTCTCTATCCAATCCTATCCTATCCACTATCGTATCCTATTCTCTATCCTATCCAATCCTATATCGTATCCTCTATCCTATCCTATCCTGTATCCTATCCTATCCTGTATCCTATCCTGTATCCTATGCTATCCTCTATCCTATCCTATCCTCTTTCCTATCCTATCCTCAATCCTACCCTATCCTCTGTCGTATCCTATCCTCTACCCTATCCAATCCTATAACCTATACTCTATCCTATCCTATTCTCTATCCTATCCTATCCTCTATCCTATCCTATCCACTATCGTCTCCTATCTTCTATCCTATCCAATCCCCTATCCTATCCTCTATCCTATCCTATCCTGTATCCTATCCTATCCTCTATCCTATCCTATCCTCTATCCTATCCTATCCTCTATCCTATCCGATCCTCTATCCTATCCTATCCTCTATAATATCCTATCCTCTATCCTATCCTATCCTGTATCCTATCCAATCCTCTATCCTATCCTATCCTCTATCCTATCCTATCCTTTATCCTATCCTATACTCTATCCTATCCTATCCTCTTTCCTATCCTATCCTCAATCCTACCCTATCCAATCCTATAACCTATACTCTATCCTATCCTATCCTCTATCCTATCCTATCCTCTATCCTATCCTATCCTCTATCCTATCCTATCCTCTATCCTATCCTATCCTCTATCCTATCCTATCCTCTATCCTATCCGATCCTCTATCCTATCCTATCCTCTATAATATCGTATCCTCTATCATATCCTATTCTCTTTTCTATAATATCATCTATCCTATCCCATTCTCTATCCTATCCTATCCTCTACCCTATCCAATCCTCTATCCTAACCGATCCTCTATCCTATCCTATCCTCTATAATATCGTATCCTGTATCATATCCTATCCTCTTTCCTATCATATAATCTATCCTATCCTATTCTCTATCCTATCCTATCCTCTATCCTATCCTCTCCTCTATCCCATCCTATTCTCTATCCAATCCTATCCTATCCTGTTTCCTATCCTATCCTCTATCCTATCCTATCCTATCCTATCCTCTATCCTATCCTATCCTCTATCCTATCCGATCCTCTTATCCTATCCTATCCTCTATCCTATCCTATCCTCTATCCTATCCTATCCCCTAACCTATCCTATCCTCTATCCTATCCTATCCTCTATCCTATCCTATCCTCTTTCCTATCCTATCCTCAATCCTACCCTATCCTCTGTCGTATCCTATCCTCTACCCTATCCAATCCTATAACCTATACTCTATCCTATCCTATTCTCTATCCTATCCTATCCTCTATCCTATCCTATCCACTATCGTCTCCTATCTTCTATCCTATCCAATCCCCTATCCTATCCTCTATCCTGTCCTCTACCCTATCCTCTCCTCTATCCTATCCTATCCTCTATCCTATCCTATCCTCTATCCTATCCTATCCTCTATCCTATCCTATCCTGTATCCTATCCTATCCTCTATCCTAACCTATCCTCTTATCCTATCGTATCCTCTATCCTATCCTATCCTCTATCCTATCCTATCCCCTAACCTATCCTATCCTCTATCCTATCCTATCCTCTATCCTATCCTATCCTCTTTCCTATCCTATCCTCAATCCTACCCTATACAATCCTATAACCTATACTCTATCCTATCCTATCCTCTATCCTATCCTATCCTCTATCCTATCCTATCCTCTATCCTATCCTATCCTCTATCCTATCCTATCCTCTATCCTATCCTATCCACTATCGTCTCCTATCTTCTATCCTATCCAATCCCCTATCATATCCTCTATCCTGTCCTCTACCCTATCCTATCCTCTATCCTATCCTATCCTCTATCCTATCCTATCCTCTATCCTATCCTATCCTGTATCCTATCCAATCCTCTATCCTATCCTATCCTCTATCCTATCCTATCCTTTATCCTATCCTATACTCTATCCTATCCTCTCCTCTATCCTATCCTATCCTCTATCCTATCCTATCCTCTATCCTATCCTATCCTCTATCCTATCCTATCCTGTATCCTATCCTATCCTCTATCCTAACCTATCCTCTTATCCTATCGTATCCTCTATCCTATCCTATCCTCTATCCTATCCTATCCCCTAACCTATCCTATCCTCTATCCTATCCTATCCTCTATCCTATCCTATCCTCTTTCCTATCCTATCCTCAATCCTACCCTATACAATCCTATAACCTATACTCTATCCTATCCTATCCTCTATCCTATCCTATCCTCTATCCTATCCTATCCTCTATCCTATCCTATCCTCTATCCTATCCTATCCACTATCGTCTCCTATCTTCTATCCTATCCAATCCCCTATCATATCCTCTATCCTGTCCTCTACCCTATCCTATCCTCTATCCTATCCTATCCTCTATCCTATCCTATCCTCTATCCTATCCGATCCTCTATCCTATCCTATCCTCTATAATATCGTATCCTCTATCATATCCTATTCTCTTTCCTATAATATCATCTATCCTATCCTATTCTCTATCCTATCCTATCCTCTATCCTATCCTATCCTCTATCCCATCCTATTCTCTATCCAACCCTATACTATCCTCTATCGTATCCTATTCTCTATCCTATCCAATCGTATATCGCATCCTCTATCCTATCCTATCCTCTATCCTATCCTATCCTGTATCCTATCCAATCCTCTATCCTATCCTATCCTCTATCCTATCCTATCCTTTATCCTATCCTATACTCTATCCTATCCTCTCCTCTATCCTATCCTATCCTCTATCCTATCCTATCCTCTATCCTATCCTATCCTCTATCCTATCCTATCCTGTATCCTATCCTATCCTCTATCCTATCCTATCCTTTATCCTATCCTATCCTCTATCCTATCCTATCCTCTATCCTATCCTTTCCGCTATCCTATCCTATCCTCTATCCTAACCTATCCTCTTATCCTATCCTATCCTCTATCCTATCCTATCCTCTATCCTATCCTATCCCCTAACCTATCCTATCCTCTATCCTATCCTATCCTCTATCCTATCCTATCCTCTTTCCTATCCTATCCTCAATCCTACCCTATCCAATCCTATAACCTATACTCTATCCTATCCTATCCTCTATCCTATCCTATCCTCTATCCTATCCTATCCTCTATCCTATCCTATCCTCTATCCTATCCTATCCTCTATCCTATCCGATCCTCTTTCCTATCCTATCCTCTATAATATCGTATCCTCTATCATATCCTATTCTCTTTTCTATAATATCATCTATCCTATCCCATTCTCTATCCTATCCTATCCTCTACCCTATCCTATCCTCTATCCGATCCTATTCTCTATCCAACCCTATACTATCCTCTATCGTATCCTATTCTCTATCCTATCCAATCGTATATCGTATCCTCTATCCTATCCTATCCTCTATCCTATCCTATCCTGTATCCTATCCTATCCTCTATCCTATCCTATTCTCTATCCTATCCTACCCTTTATCCTATCCTATCCTCTATCCTATCCTATCCTCTATCCTATCCTTTCCGCTATCCTATCCTATCCTCTATCCTATCCGATCCTCTTATCCTATCCTATCCTCTATCCTATCCTATCCTCTACCCTATCCTATCCTCTATCCTATCCTATCCTCTATCCTATCCTATCCTCTATCCTATCCGATCCTCTATCCTATCCTATCCTGTATAATATCGTATCCTCTATCATATCCTATTCTCTTTCCTATAATATCATCTATCCTATCCTATTCTCTATCCTATCCTATCCTCTATCCTATCCTATCCTCTATCCCATCCTATTCTCTATCCAACACTATATTATCCTCTATCGTATCCTATTCTCTATCCTATCCAATCGTATATCGTATCCTCTATCCTATCCTATCCTCTATCCTATCCTATCCTATATCCTATCCAATCCTCTATCCTATCCTATCCTCTATCCTATCCTATCCTTTATCCTATCCTATACTCTATCCTATCCTATCCTCTATCCCATCCTTTCCGCTATCCTATCCTATCCTCTATCCTATCCGATCCTCTTATCCTATCCTATCCTCTATCCTATCCTATCCTCTATCCTATCCTATCCCCTAACCTATCCTATCCTCTATCCTATCCTATCCTCTATCCTATCCTATCCTCTTTCCTATCCTATCCTCAATCCTACCCTATCCTCTGTCGTATCCTATCCTCTACCCTATCCAATCCTATAACCTATACTCTATCCTATCCTATTCTCTATCCTATCCTATCCTCTATCCTATCCTATCCACTATCGTTTCCTATCTTCTATCCTATCCAATCCCCTATCCTATCCTCTATCCTGTCCTCTACCCTATCCTATCCTCTATCCTATCCTATCCTCTATAATATCGTATCCTCTATCATATCCTATTCTCTTTCCTATAATATCATCTATCCTATCCTATTCTCTATCCTATCCTATCCTCTATCCTATCCTATCCTCTATCCCATCCTATTCTCTATCCAACACTATATTATCCTCTATCGTATCCTATTCTCTATCCTATCCAATCGTATATCGCATCCTCTATCCTATCCTATCCTCTATCCTATCCTATCCTGTATCCTATCCAATCCTCTATCCTATCCTATCCTCTATCCTATCCTATCCTTTATCCTATCCTATACTGTATCCTATCCTCTCCTCTATCCTATCCTATCCTCTATCCTATCCTATCCTCTATCCTATCCTATCCTCTATCCTATCCTATCCTGTATCCTATCCTATCCTCTATCCAATCCTATCCTTTATCCTATCCTATCCTCTATCCTATCCTATCCTCTATCCTATCCTTTCCGCTATCCTATCCTATCCTCTATCCTAACCTATCCTCTTATCCTATCCTATCCTCTATCCTATCCTATCCTCTATCCTATCGTATCCCCTAACCTATCCTATCCTCTATCCTATCCTATCCTCTATCCTATCCTATCCTCTTTCCTATCCTATCCTCAATCCTACCCTATCCAATCCTATAACCTATACTCTATCCTATCCTATCCTCTATCCTATCCTATCCTCTATCCTATCCTATCCTCTATACTATCCTATCCTCTATCCTATCCTATCCTCTATCCTATCCTATCCTATCCTCTATCCTATCCTATCCTGTATCCTATCCTATCCTCTATCCTATCCTATCCTCTATCCTATCCTACCCTTTATCCTATCCTATCCTCTATCCTATCCTATCCTCTATCCTATCCTTTCCGCTATCCTATCCTATCCTCTATCCTATCCGATCCTCTTAACCTATCCTATCCTCTATCCTATCCTATCCTCTATCCTATCCTATCCCCTAACCTATCCTATCCTCTATCCTATCCTATCCTCTATCCTATCCTATCCTCTTTCCTATCCTATCCTCAATCCTACCCTATCCTCTGTCGTATCCTATCCTCTACCCTATCCAATCCTATAACCTATACTCTATCCTATCCTATTCTCTATCCTATCCTATCCTCTATCCTATCCTATCCACTATCGTCTCCTATCTTCTATCCTATCCAATCCCCTATCCTATCCTCTATCCTGTCCTCTACCCTATCCTATCCTCTATCCTATCCTATCCTCTATCCTATCCTATCCTCTATCCTATCCGATCCTCTATCCTATCCTATCCTCTATAGTATCGTATCCTCTATCATATCCTATTCTCTTTCCTATAATATCATCTATCCTATCCTATTCTCTATCCTATCCTATCCTCTATCCTATCCTATCCTCTATCCCATCCTATTCTCTATCCAACACTATATTATCCTCTATCGTATCCTATTCTCTATCCTATCCAATCGTATATCGTATCCTCTATCCTATCCTATCCTCTATCCTATCCTATCCTGTATCCTATCCAATCCTCTATCCTATCCTATCCTCTATCCTATCCTATCCTCTGTCCTATCCTATCCTCTATCCTATCCTATCCTATCCTATCCTCTATCCTATCCTATCCTCTATCCTATCCTATCCTCTATCGTCTGCTATCTTCAATACAATCCAATCCCCTATCCTATCCTCTATAATATCCTATCCTCTATAATATCCACTCCTCTATCCTATCCTATCCTCTATCCTATCCTATCCTCTATCCTATCCTATCCTGTATCCTATCCAATCCTCTATCCTATCCTATCCTCTATCCTATCCTATCCTTTATCCTATCCTATACTGTATCCTATCCTCTCCTCTATCCTATCCTATCCTCTATCCTATCCTATCCTCTATCCTATCCTATCCTCTATCCTATCCTATCCTGTATCCTATCCTATCCTCTATCCTATCCTATCCTTTATCCTATCCTATCCTCTATCCTATCCTATCCTCTATCCTATCCTTTCCGCTATCCTATCCTATCCTCTATCCTAACCTATCCTCTTATCCTATCCTATCCTCTATCCTATCCTATCCTCTATCCTATCCTATCCCCTAACCTATCCTATCCTCTATCCTATCCTATCCTCTATCCTATCCTATCCTCTTTCCTATGCTATCCTCAATCCTACCCTATCCAATCCTATAACCTATACTCTATCCTATCCTATCCTCTATCCTATCCTATCCTCTATCCTAACCTATCCTCTATCCTATCCTATCCTCTATCCTATCCTATCCTATCCTCTATCCTATCCTATCCTGTATCCTATCCTATCCTCTATCCTATCCTATCCTCTATCCTATCCTACCCTTTATCCTATCCTATCCTCTATCCTATCCTATCCTCTATCCTATCCTTTCCGCTATCCTATCCTATCCTCTATCCTATCCGATCCTCTTAACCTATCCTATCCTCTATCCTATCCTATCCTCTATCCTATCCTATCCCCTAACCTATCCTATCCTCTATCCTATCCTATCCTCTATCCTATCCTATCCTCTTTCCTATCCTATCCTCAATCCTACCCTATCCTCTGTCGTATCCTATCCTCTACCCTATCCAATCCTATAACCTATACTCTATCCTATCCTATTCTCTATCCTATCCTATCCTCTATCCTATCCTATCCACTATCGTCTCCTATCTTCTATCCTATCCAATCCCCTATCCTATCCTCTATCCTGTCCTCTACCCTATCCTATCCTCTATCCTATCCTATCATCTATCCTATCCTATCCTCTATCCTATCCTATCCTCTATCCTATCCTATCCTCTATCCTATCCACTCCTCTATCCTATCCTATCCTCTATCCTATCCTATCCTCTATCCTATCCTATCCTGTATCCTATCCTATACCTCTATCCTATGCTATCCTCTATCCTATCCTATACTCTATCCTATCCTATCCTATATCCTATCCTATCCTCTATCCTATCCTATCCTCTATCCTATCCTATCCTCTATCCGATCCTATTGTCTATCCAATCCTATACTATCCTCTATCGTATCCTATTCTATATCCTATCCAATCCTATATCGTATCCTCTATCCTATCCTATCCTCTATCCTATCCTATCCTGTATCTTATCCTATCCTCTATCCTATCCTATCCTCTATCCTATCCTATCCTCTATCCTATCCTATCCTCTGTCCTATCCTATCCTCTATCCTATCCTATCCTATCCTATCCTCTATCCTATCCTATCCTCTGTCCTATCCTATCCTCTATCCTATCCTATCCTATCCTATCCTCTATCCTATCCTATCCTCTATCGTCTGCTATCTTCAATACAATCCAATCCCCTATCCTATCCTCTATAATATCCTATCCTCTATAATATCCACTCCTCTATCCTATCCTATCCTCTATCCTATCCTATCCTGTATCCTATCCTATCCTGTATCCTATCCTATCCTCTATCCTATCCTATCCTCTATCCGATCCTATCCTCTATCCTCTCCTATCCTCTATCCTATCCTATCCTATCCTATCCTCTATCCTATCCTCTATCCTATCCTATCCTATCCTATCCTCTATCCGATCCTATCCTCTATCCTCTCCTATCCTCTATCCTATCCTATCCTATCCTATCCTCTATCCTATCCTCTATCCTATCCTATCCTATCCTATCCTCTATCCGATCCTATTGTCTATCCAATCCTATACTATCCTCTATCGTATCCTATTCTCTATCCTATCCAATCCTATATCGTATCCTCTATCCTATCCTATCCTCTATCCTATCCTATCCTGTATCCTATCCTATCCTCTATCGTCTGCTATCTTCAATACAATCCAATCCCCTATCCTATACTCTATCCTATCCTATTCTCTATAATATCCACTCCTCTATCCTATCCTATCCTGTATCCTATCCTATCCTCTATCCTATCCGATCCTCTATCCTATCCTATCCTCTATCCTATCCAATCCTATAACCTATACTCTATCCTATCCTATTCTCTATCCTATCCTATCCTCTATCCTATCCTATCCACTATCGTCTCCTATCTTCTATCCTATCCAATCCCCTATCCTATCCTCAATCCTGTCCTCTACCCTATCCTATCCTCTATCCTATCCTATCCTCTATCCTATCCTATCCTCTATCCTATCCGATCCTCTATCCTATCCTGTATCCTATCCGATCCTCTATCCTATCCTATCCTCTATAATATCGTATCCTCTATCATATCCTATCCTCTTTCCTATAATATCATCTATCCTATCCTATCCTCTATCGTCTCCTATCTTCTATCCTATCCAATCCCCTATCCTATCCTCTATCCTGTCCTCTACCCTATCCTATCCTCTATCCTATCCTATCCTCTATCCTATCCTATCCTCTATCCTATCCGATCCTCTATCCTATCCTATCCTCTATAATATCGTATCCTCTATCATATCCTATTCTCTTTCCTATAATATCATCTATCCTATCCTATTCTCTATCCTATCCTATCCTCTATCCTATCCTATCCTCTATCCCATCCTATTCTCTATCCAACCCTATACTATCCTCTATCGTATCCTATTCTCTATCCTATCCAATCGTATATCGTATCCTCTATCCTATCCTATCCTCTATCCTATCCTATCCTATCCTGTATCCTATCCAATCCTCTATCCTATCCTATCCTCTATCCTATCCTATCCTTTATCCTATCCTATACTCTATCCTGTCCTCTCCTCCATCCTATCCTATCCTATCCTATCCTCTATCCTATCCTCTCCGCTATCCTATCCTATCCTCTATCCGATCCTATTGTCTATCCAATCCTATACTATCCTCTATCGTATCCTATTCTCTATCCTATCCAATCCTATATCGTATCCTCTATCCTATCCTATCCTCTATCCTATCCTATCCTCTATCCTATCCTATCCTCTTTCCTATCCTATCCTCAATCCTACCCTATCCTCTGTCGTATCCTATCCTCTACCCTATCCAATCCTATAACCTATACTCTATCCTATCCTATTCTCTATCCTATCCTATCCTCTATCCTATCCTATCAACTATCGTCTCCTATCTTCTATCCTATCCAATCCCCTATCCTATCCTCTATCCTGTCCTCTACCCTATCCTATCCTCTATCCTATCCTATCCTCTATCCTATCCTATCCTCTATCCTATCCGATCCTCTATCCTATCCTATCCTCTATAATATCGTATCCTCTATCATATCCTATTCTCTTTCCTATAATATCATCTATCCTATCCTATTCTCTATCCTATCCTATCCTCTATCCTATCGTATCCTCTATCCCATCCTATTCTCTATCCAACCCTATACTATCCTCTATCGTATCCTATTCTCTATCCTATCCAATCGTATATCGTATCCTCTATCCTATCCTATCCTCTATCCTATCCTATACTGTATCCTATCCAAACCTCTATCCTATCCTATCCTCTATCCTATCCTATCCTCTATCCTATCCTATCCTCTATCCTATCCTATCCTCTATCCTATCCGATCCTCTTTCCTATCCTATCCTCTATAATATCGTATCCTCTATCATATCCTATTCTCTTTTCTATAATATCATCTATCCTATCCCATTCTCTATCCTATCCTATCCTCTACCCTATCCTATCCTCTATCCCATCCTATTCTCTATCAAATCCTATCCTATCCTCTATCGTATCCTATTCTCTATCCTATCCAATCCTCTATCGTATCTTCTATCCTATCCGATCCTCTATCCTATCCTATCCTCTATCCTATCCTATCCTTTATCCTATCCTCTCCTCTATCCCATCATATTCTCTATCCAATCCTATCCTATCCTGTATCCTATCCTATCCTCTATCCTATCCTATCCTATCCTATCCTCTATCCTATCCTATCCTCTATCCTATCCTATCCTCTATCCGATCCTATTCTCTATCCAACCCTATACTATCCTCTATCGTATCCTATTCTCTATCCTATCCAATCGTATATCGTATCCTCTATCCTATCCTATCCTCTATCCTATCCTATCCTGTATCCTATCCTATCCTCTATCCTATCCTATTCTCTACCCTATCCTATCCTCTATCCTATCCTATCCTCTATCCTATCCTATCCTCTATCCTATCCGATCCTCTATCCTATCCTATCCTGTATAATATCGTATCCTCTATCATATCCTATTCTCTTTCCTATAATATCATCTATCCTATCCTATTCTCTATCCTATCCTATCCTCTATCCTATCCTATCCTCTATCCCATCCTATTCTCTATCCAACACTATATTATCCTCTATCGTATCCTATTCTCTATCCTATCCAATCGTATATCGTATCCTCTATCCTATCCTATCCTCTATCCTATCCTATCCTGTATCCTATCCAATCCTCTATCCTATCCTATCCTCTATCCTATCCTATCCTTTATCCTATCCTATACTCTATCCTATCCTATCCTCTATCCTATCCTTTCCGCTATCCTATCCTATCCTCTATCCTATCCGATCCTCTTATCCTATCCTATCCTCTATAATATCGTATCCTCTATCATATCCTATTCTCTTTTCTATAATATCATCTATCCTATCCCATTCTCTATCCTATCCTATCCTCTACCCTATCCTATCCTCTATCCCATCCTATTCTCTATCCAATCCTATCCTATCCTCTATCGTATCCTATTCTCTATCCTATCCAATCCTCTATCGTATCTTCTATCCTATCCGATCCTCTATCCTATCCTATCCTCTATCCTATCCTATCCTCTATCCTATCCTATCCTCTATCCTAACCGATCCTCTATCCTATCCTATCCTCTATAATATCGTATCCTCTATCATATCCTATCCTCTTTCCTATAATATCATCTATCCTATCCTATTCTCTATCCTATCCTATCCTCTATCCTATCCTCTCCTCTATCCCATCCTATTCTCTATCCAATCCTATCCTATCCTGTATCCTATCCTATCCTATCCTATCCTATCCTCTATCCTATCCTATCCTCTATCCTATCCTATCCTCTATCCGATCCTATTCTCTATCCAACCCTATACTATCCTCTATCGTATCCTATTCTCTATCCTATCCAATCGTATATCGTATCCTCTATCCTATCCTATCCTCTATCCTATCCTATCCTGTATCCTATCCTATCCTCTATCCTATCCTATTCTCTACCCTATCCTATCCTCTATCCTATCCTATCCTCTATCCTATCCTATCCTCTATCCTATCCGATCCTCTATCCTATCCTATCCTGTATAATATCGTATCCTCTATCATATCCTATTCTCTTTCCTATAATATCATCTATCCTATCCTATTCTCTATCCTATCCTATCCTCTATCCTATCCTATCCTCTATCCCATCCTATTCTCTATCCAACACTATATTATCCTCTATCGTATCCTATTCTCTATCCTATCCAATCGTATATCGTATCCTCTATCCTATCCTATCCTCTATCCTATCCTATCCTGTATCCTATCCAATCCTTTATCCTATCCTATCCTCTATCCTATCCTATCCTTTATCCTATCCTATACTCTATCCTATCCTTTCCTCTATCCTATCCTTTCCGCTATCCTATCCTATCCTCTATCCTATCCGATCCTCTTATCCTATCCTATCCTCTATCCTATCCTATCCTCTATCCTATCCTATCCCCTAACCTATCCTATCCTCTATCCTATCCTATCCTCTATCCTATCCTATCCTCTTTCCTATCCTATCCTCAATCCTACCCTATCCTCTGTCGTATCCTATCCTCTACCCTATCCAATCCTATAACCTATACTCTATCCTATCCTATTCTCTATCCTATCCTATCCTCTATCCTATCCTATCCACTATCGTTTCCTATCTTCTAGCCTATCCAATCCCCTATCCTATCCTCTATCCTGTCCTCTACCCTATCCTATCCTCTATCCTATCCTATCCTCTATCCTATCCTATCCTCTATCCTATCCTATCCTCTATCCTATCCGATCCTCTATCCTATCCTATCCTCTATAATATCGTATCCTCTATCATATCCTATTCTCTTTCCTATAATATCATCTATCCTATCCTATTCTCTATCCTATCCTATCCTCTATCCTATCCTATCCTCTATCCCATCCTATTCTCTATCCAACACTATATTATCCTCTATCGTATCCTATTCTCTATCCTATCCAATCGTATATCGCATCCTCTATCCTATCCTATCCTCTATCCTATCCTATCCTGTATCCTATCCTATCCTCTTTCCTATCCTATCCTCAATCCTACCCTATCCAATCCTATAACCTATACTCTATCCTATCCTATCCTCTATCCTATCCTATCCTCTATCCTATCCTATCCTCTATCCTATCCTATCCTCTATCCTATCCTATCCTCTATCCTATCCTATCCTCTATCCTATCCGATCCTCTTTCCTATCCTATCCTCTATAATATCGTATCCTCTATCATATCCTATTCTCTTTTCTATAATATCATCTATCCTATCCCATTCTCTATCCTATCCTATCCTCTACCATATCCTATCCTCTATCCCATCGTATTCTCTATCCAATCCTATCCTATCCTCTATCGTATCCTATTCTCTATCCTATCCAATCCTATATCGTATCTTCTATCCTATCCGATCCTCTATCCTATCCTATCCTCTATCCTATACTATCCTCTATCCTATCCTATCCTCTATCCTAACCGATCCTCTATCCTATCCTATCCTCTATAATATCGTATCCTCTATCATATCCTATCCTCTTTCCTATAATATCATCTATCCTATCCTATTCTCTATCCTATCCTATCCTCTATCCTATCCTCTCCTCTATCCCATCCTATTCTCTATCCAATCCTATCCTATCCTGTATCCTATCCTATCCTCTATCCTATCCTATCCTATCCTATCCTCTATCCTATCCTATCCACTATCCTATCCTATCCTCTATCCGATCCTATTCTCTATCCAACCCTATACTATCCTCTATCGTATCCTATTCTCTATCCTATCCAATCGTATATCGTATCCTCTATCCTATCCTATCCTCTATCCTATCCTATCCTGTATCCTATCCTATCCTCTATCCTATCCTATCCTCTATCCTATCCTACCCTTTATCCTATCCTATCCTCTATCCTATCCTATCCTCTATCCTATCCTATCCCCTAACCTATCCTATCCTCTATCCTATCCTATCCTCTATCCTATCCTATCCTCTTTCCTATCCTATCCTCAATCCTACCCTATCCTCTGTCGTATCCTATCCTCTACCCTATCCAATCCTATAACCTATACTCTATCCTATCCTATTCTCTATCCTATCCTATCCTCTATCCTATCCTATCCACTATCGTCTCCTATCTTCTATCCTATCCAATCCCCTATCCTATCCTCTATCCTGTCCTCTACCCTATCCTATCCTCTATCCTATCATATCCTCTATCCTATCCTATCCTCTATCCTATCCGATCCTCTATCCTATCCTATCCTCTATAATATCGTATCCTCTATCATATCCTATTCTCTTTCCTATAATATCATCTATCCTATCCTATTCTCTATCCTATCCTATCCTCTATCCTATCCTATCCTCTATCCCATCCTATTCTCTATCCAACACTATATTATCCTCTATCGTATCCTATTCTCTATCCTATCCAATCGTATATCGTATCCTCTATCCTATCCTATCCTCTATCCTATCCTATCCTGTATCCTATCCAATCCTCTATCCTATCCTATCCTCTATCCTATCCTATCCTTTATCCTATCCTATACTCTATCCTATCCTCTCCTCTATCCTATCCTTTCCTCTATCCTATCCTATCCTCTATCCTATCCTATCCTCTATCCTATCCGATCCTCTATCCTATCCTATCCTCTATAATATCGTATCCCCTAACCTATAATATAATTTACCCTATCCTATTCTCTATCCTATCCTATCCTCTATCCTATCCTATCCTCTATCCTATCCTATCCTCTATCCTATCCTATCCTCTATCCTATCCACTCCTCTATCCTATCCTATCCTCTATCCTATCCTATCCTGTATCCTATCCTATCCTCTATCGTCTCCTATCTTCTATCCTATCCAATCCCCTATCCTATCCTCTATCCTGTCCTCTACCCTATCCTATCCTCTATCCTATCCTATCCTCTATCCTATCCTATCCTCTATCCTATCCGATCCTCTATCCTATCCTATCCTCTATAATATCGTATCCTCTATCATATCCTATTCTCTTTCCTATAATATCATCTATCCTATCCTATTCTCTATCCTATCCTATCCTCTATCCTATCCTATCCTCTATCCCATCCTATTCTCTATCCAACCCTATACTATCCTCTATCGTATCCTATTCTCTATCCTATCCAATCGTATATCGTATCCTCTATCCTATCCTATCCTCTATCCTATCCTATCCTATCCTGTATCCTATCCAATCCTCTATCCTATCCTATCCTCTATCCTATCCTATCCTTTATCCTATCCTATACTCTATCCTGTCCTCTCCTCCATCTTATCCTATCCTATCCTATCCTCTATCCTATCCTCTCCGCTATCCTATCCTATCCTCTATCCGATCCTATTGTCTATCCAATCCTATACTATCCTCTATCGTATCCTATTCTCTATCCTATCCAATCCTATATCGTATCCTCTATCCTATCCTATCCTCTATCCTATCCTATCCTCTATCCTATCCAATCCTATAACCTATACTCTATCCTATCCTATCCTATTCTCTATCCTATCCTATCCTCTATCCTATCCTATCCACTATCGTCTCCTATCTTCTATCCTATCCAATCCCCTATCCTATCCTCTATCCTGTCCTCTACCCTATCCTATCCTCTATCCTATCCTATCCTCTATCCTATCCTATCCTCTATCCTATCCGATCCTCTATCCTATCCTATCCTCTATAATATCGTATCCTCTATCATATCCTATTCTCTTTCCTATAATATCATCTATCCTATCCTATTCTCTATCCTATCCTATCCTCTATCCTATCGTATCCTCTATCCCATCCTATTCTCTATCCAACCCTATACTATCCTCTATCGTATCCTATTCTCTATCCTATCCAATCGTATATCGTATCCTCTATCCTATCCTATCCTCTATCCTATCCTATACTGTATCCTATCCAAACCTCTATCCTATCCTATCCTCTATCCTATCCTATCCTTTATCCTATCCTATACTCTATCCTATCCTCTCCTCTATCCTATCCTATCCGCTATCCTATCCTATCCTCTATCCTATCCTATCCTCTATCCTATCCTATTCTCTATCTTATCCAATCCTATATAGTATCCTCTATGCTATCCTATCCTCTATCCTATCCTATCCTATATCCTATCCTATCCTCTATCCTATCCTATCCTCTATCCTATCCTATCCTCTATCCTATCCTATCCTTTATCCTATCCTATACTCTATCCTATCCTCTCCTCTATCCTATCCTATCCGCTATCCTATCCTATCCTCTATCCTATCCTATCCTCTATCCTATCCTATTCTCTATCTTATCCAATCCTATATAGTATCCTCTATGCTATCCTATCCTGTATCCTATCCTATCCTATATCCTATCCTATCCTCTATCCTATCCTATCCTCTATCCTATCCTATCCTCTATCCTAACCGATCCTCTATCCTATCCTATCCTCTATAATATCGTATCCTCTATCATATCCTATTCTCTTTCCTATAATATCATCTATCCTATCCTATTCTCTATCCTATACTATCCTCTATCCTATCGTATCCTCTATCCCATCCTATTCTCTATCCAACCCTATACTATCCTCTATCGTATCCTATTCTCTATCCTATCCAATCGTATATCGTATCCTCTATCCTATCCTATCCTCTATCCCATCCTATTCTCTATCCAACCCTATACTATCCTCTATCGTATCCTATTCTCTATCCTATCCAATCGTATATCCTATCCTCTTATCCTATCCTATCCTCTATCCTATCCTATCCTCTATCCTATCCTATCCCCTAACCTATCCTATCCTCTATCCTATCCTATCCTCTATCCTATCCTATCCTCTTTCCTATCCTATCCTCAATCCTACCCTATCCTCTGTCGTATCCTATCCTCTACCCTATCCAATCCTATAACCTATACTCTATCCTATCCTATCCTCTATCCTATCCTATCCTCTATCCTATCCTATCCTCTACCCTATCCTATCCTCTATCCTATCCGATCCTCTATCCTATCCTATCCTCTATAATATCGTATCCTCTATCATATCCTATTCTCTTTCCTATAATATCATCTATCCTATCCCATTCTCTATCCTATCCTATCCTCTACACTATCCTATCCTCTATCCCATCCTATTCTCTATCCAATCCTATCCTATCCTCTATCGTATCCTATTCTCTATCCTATCCAATCCTATATCGTATCTTCTATCCTATCCGATCCTCTATCCTATCCTATCCTCTACCCTATCCTATCCTCTATCCTATCCTATCCTCTTATCCTATCCTAACCTCTATCCTATCCTATCCTCTATCCCATCCTATTCTCTATCCAATCCTATCCTATCCTCTATCGTATCCTATTCTCTATCCTATCCAATCCTATATCGTATCCTCTATGCTATCCTATCCTCTATCCTAACCTATCCTGTATCCTATCCGATCCTCTATCCTATCCTATCCTCTATAATATCGTATCCTCTATCATATCCTATCCTCTTTCCTATAATATCATGTATCCTATCCTATTCTCTATCCTATCCTATACTCTATCCTATCCTATCCTGTATCGCATCCTATTCTCTATCCAATCCTATCCTATCCTCTATCGTATCCTATTCTCTATCCTATCCAATCCTATATAGTATCCTCTATAATATCCTATCCTCTATCCTATCCTATCCTATATCCTATCCTATCCTCTATCCTATCCTATCCTCTATCCTATCCTATCCTCTATCCTAACCGATCCTCTATCCTATCCTATCCTCTATAATATCGTATCCTCTATCATATCCTATTCTCTTTCCTATAATATCATCTATCCTATGCTATTCTCTATCCTATCCTATCCTCTATCCTATCGTATCCTCTATCCCATCCTATTCTCTATCCAACCCTATACTATCCTCTATCGTATCCTATTCTCTATCCTATCCAATCGTATATCGTATCCTCTATCCTATCCTATCCTCTATCCTATCCTATCCTGTATCGCATCCTATTCTCTATCCAATCCTATCCTATCCTCTATCGTATCCTATTCTCTATCCTATCCAATCCTATATAGTATCCTCTATCCTATCCTATCCTGTATCCTATCCGATCCTCTATCCTATCCTATCCTCTATAATATCGTATCCTCTAACATATCCTATCCTCTTTCCTATAATATCATCTATCCTATCCTATTCTCTATCCTATTCTATACTCTATCCTATCCTATCCTGTATCGCATCCTATTCTCTATCCAATCCTATCCTATCCTCTATCGTATCCTATTCTCTATCGTATCCTATTCTCTATCCTAACCAATCCTATATAGTATCCTCTATCCTATCCTATCCTCTATCCTATCCTATCCTATATCCTATCCTATCCTCTATCCTATCCTATCCTCTATCCTATCCTATCCTGTATCCTAACCGATCCTCTATCCTATCCTATCCTCTATAATATCGTATCCTCTATCATATCCTATCCTCTATCCCACCCTATTCTCTATCCAATCCTATCCTATCCTGTATCCTATCCTATCCTCTATCCTATCCTATCCTATCCTATCCTCTATCCGATCCTATTCTCTATCCAACCCTATACTATCCTCTATCGTATCCTATTCTCTATCCTATCCAATCGTATATCGTATCCTCTATCCTATCCTATCCTCTATCCTATCCTATCCTGTATCCTATCCTATCCTATCCTCTATCCTATCCTACCCTTTATCCTATCCTATCCTCTATCCTATCCTATCCTCTATCCTATCCTTTCCGCTATCCTATCCTATCCTCTATCCTATCCGATCCTCTTATCCTATCCTATCCTCTATCCTATCCTATCCTCTATCCTATCCTATCCCCTAACCTATCCTATCCTCTATCCTATCCTATCCTCTATCCTATCCTATCCTCTTTCCTATCCTATCCACAATCCTACCCTATCCTCTGTCGTATCCTATCCTCTACCCTATCCAATCCTATAACCTATACTCTATCCTATCCTATTCTCTATTCTATCCTATCCTCTATCTTATCCTATCCACTATCGTCTCCTATCTTCTATCCTATCCAATCCCCTATCCTAGCCTCTATCCTGTCCTCTACCCTATCCTATCCTCTATCCTATCCTATCCTCTATCCCACCCTATTCTCTATCCAATCCTATCCTATCCTGTATCCTATCCTATCCTCTATCCTATCCTATCCTATCCTATCCTCTATCCGATCCTATTCTCTATCCAACCCTATACTATCCTCTATCGTATCCTATTCTCTATCCTATCCAATCGTATATCGTATCCTCTATCCTATCCTATCCTCTATCCTATCCTATCCTGTATCCTATCCTATCCTATCCTCTATCCTATCCTACCCTTTATCCTATCCTATCCTCTATCCTATCCTATCCTCTATCCTATCCTTTCCGCTATCCTATCCTATCCTCTATCCTATCCGATCCTCTTATCCTATCCTATCCTCTATCCTATCCTATCCTCTATCCTATCCTATCCCCTAACCTATCCTATCCTCTATCCTATCCTATCCTCTATCCTATCCTATCCTCTTTCCTATCCTATCCACAATCCTACCCTATCCTCTGTCGTATCCTATCCTCTACCCTATCCAATCCTATAACCTATACTCTATCCTATCCTATTCTCTATTCTATCCTATCCTCTATCTTATCCTATCCACTATCGTCTCCTATCTTCTATCCTATCCAATCCCCTATCCTAGCCTCTATCCTGTCCTCTACCCTATCCTATCCTCTATCCTATCCTATCCTCTATCCTATCCTATCCTCTATCCTATCCGATCCTCTATTCTATCCTATCCTCTATAATATCGTATCCTCTATCATATCCTATTCTCTTTCCTATAATATCATCTATCCTATCCAATTCTCTATCCTATCCTATCCTCTATCCTATCCTATCCTCTATCCCATCCTATTCTCTATCCAACCCTATACTATCCTCTATCGTATCCTATTCTCTATCCTATCCAATCGTATATCGTATCCTCTATCCTATCCTATCCTCTATCCTATCCTATCCTGTATCCTATCCAATCCTCTATCCTATCCTATCCTCTATCCTATCCTATCCTTTATCCTATCCTATACTCTATCCTATCCTCTCCTCTATCCCATCCTATCCTCTATCCTATCCTATCCTCTATCCTATCCTATCCTCTATCCTATCCGATCCTCTATCCTATCCTATCCTCTATAATATCGTATCCCCTAACCTATAATATAATTTAGCCTATCCTATTCTCTATCCTATCCTATCCTCTATCCTATCCTATCCTCTATCCTATCCTTTCCGCTATCCTATCCTATCCTCTATCCTATCCGATCCTCTTATCCTATCCTATCCTCTATCCTATCCTATCCTCTATCCTATCCTATCCCCTAACCTATCCTATCCTCTATCCTATCCTATCATCTATCCTATCCTATCCTCTATCCTAGCCTATCCTATCCTATCCTCTATCCTATCCTCTATCCTATCCTATCCTCTATCCTATCCTATCCTCTATCCTATCCTATCCTCTATCCTATCCTATCCTCTATCCTATCCTATCCTCTATCCTATCCTATCCTCTATCCTATCCTATCCTCTATCCTATCCTATCCTCTATCCTATCCTATCCTCTATCCTATCCTATCCTCTATCCTATCCTATCCTCTATCCTATCCTATCCTCTATCCTATCCTATCCTCTATCCTATCCTATCCTCTATCCTATCCTATCCTCTATCCTATCCTATCCTCTATCCTATCCTATCCTCTATCCGATCCTACTGTCTATCCAATCCTATACTATCCTCAATCGTATCGTATTCTCTATCCTATCCAATCCTATATCGTATCCTCTATCCTATCCTATCCTCTATCCTATCCTATCGTGTATCTTATCCTATCCTCTATCCTATCCTATCCTCTATCCTATCCTATCCTCTATCCTATCCTATCCTCTATCCTATCCGATCCTCTATCCTATCCTATCCTCTATAATATCGTATCCTCTATCATATCCTATTCTCTTTTCTATAATATCATCTATCCTATACCATTCTCTATCCTATCCTATCCTCTACCCTATCCTATCCTCTATCCCATCCTATTCTCTATCCAATCCTATCCTATCCTCTATCGTATCCTATTCTCTATCCTATCCAATCCTATATCGTATCTTCTATCCTATCCGATCCTCTATCCTATCCTATCCTCTATCCTATCCTATCCTCTATCCTATCCTATCCTCTATCCTATCCTATCCTCTATCCTATCCTATCCTCTATCCTATCCTATCCTCTATCCTATCCTATCCTCTATTCTAGCCTATCCTCTATCCTATCCTATCCTCTATCCTATCCTATCCTCTATCCTATCCTATCCTCTATCCTAGCCTATCCCCTATCCTATCCTATCCTCTATCCTATCCTATCCTCTATCCTATCCTATCCTCTATCCTATCCTATTCTCTATCCTATAATATCCTCTATCCTATCCTTTCCGCTATCCTATCCTATCCTCTATCCTATCCTATCCTCTATCCGATCCTATCCTATATCCTATCCTATCCTCTATCCTATCCTATCCTCTTATCCTATCCTATCCTCTATCCTATCCTATCCTCTATCCTATCCTATCCTCTATCCTATCCGATCCTCTATCCTATCCGATCCTCTATAATATCGTATCCCCTATCATATCCTATCCTCTTTCCTATAATATCATCTATCCTATCCTATTCTCTATCCTATCCTATACTCTATCCTATGCTATCCTCTATCCCATCCTATTCTCTATCCAATCCTATCCTATCCACTATCGTATCCTATTCTCTATCCTATCCAATCCTATATCGTATCCTCTATCCTATCCTATCCTGTATCCTATCCTATCCTGTATCATATCCTATCCTCTATCCTATCCTATCCTCTATCCGATCCTATCCTATATCCTATCCTATCCTCTATCCTATCCTATCCTCTTATCCTATCCTATCCTCTATCCTATCCTATCCTCTATCCTATCCTATCCTCTATCCTATCCGATCCTCTATCCTATCCAATCCTATATCGTATCCTATATGCTATCCTATCCTCTATCCTATCCTATCCTATATCCTATCCGACCCTCTATCCTATCCTATCCTCTATCCTATCGTATCCTCTATCCTATCCTATCCTCTATCCTATCCTTTCCTCTATACTATCCTATCCTCTATCCTATTCTATAGTCTATCCTACCCTATCCTATCCTCTATCGTATCCTATTCTCTATCCTATCCAATCCTATATCGTATCCTCTATGCTATCCTATCCTCTATCCTATCCTATCCTGTATCCTATCCGATCCTCTATCCTATCCTATCATCTATAATATCGTATCCTCTATCATATCCTATCCTCTTTCCTATAATATCATCTATCCTATCCTATTCTCTATCCTATCCTATACTCTATCCTATGCTATCCTCTATCCCATCCTATTCTCTATCCAATCCTATCCTATCCACTATCGTATCCTATTCTCTATCCTATCCAATCCTATATCGTATCCTCTATCCTTTCCCCTCCTGTATCCCATCCTATCCTGTATAATATCCTATCCTCTATCCTAACCTATCCTCTATCCGATCCTATCCTATATCCTATCCTATACCCTATCCTATCCTATCCTCTTATCCTATCCTATCCTCTATCCTATCCTATCCTCTATCCTATCCGATCCTCTATCCTATCCAATCCTATATCGTATCCTATATGCTATCCTATCCTCTATCCTATCCTATCCTGTATCCTATCCGATCCTCTATCCTATCCTATCCTCTATCGTATCCTATCCTCTATCCTATCCTATCCTATCCTCTATCCTATCCTTTCCTCTATACTATCCTATCCTCTATCCTATTCTATACTCTATCCTATCCTATCCTATCCTCTATCGTATCCTATTCTCTATCCTATCCAATCCTATATCGTATCCTCTATGCTATCCTATCCTCTATCCTATCCTATCCTGTATCCTATCCGATCCTCTATCCTATCCTATCATCTATAATATCGTATCCTCTGTCCTATCCTTGCTCTATCCTATAATATCATATATCCTATCCTATCATCTATCGTATCCTATCCTCTATCCTATCCTATCCTCTATCCTATCCTATCCTCTATCCTATCCTATCCTCTATCCTATCCTATCCTCTATCCTATCCTATCCTATCCTCTATCCTATCCTTTCCTCTATACTATCCTATCCTCTATCCCATCCTATTCTCTATCCAATCCTATCCTATCCTCTATCGTATCCGATTCTCTATCCTATCCAATCCTATATCGTATCCTCTATGCTATCCTATCCTCTATCCTATCCTATCCTGTATCCTATCCGATCCTCTATCCTATCCTATCATCTATAATATCGTATCCTCTGTCCTATCCTTGCTCTATCCTATAATATCATATATCCTATCCTATTCTCTATCCTATCCTATCTTATCCTCTATCGTATCCTATCCTCTATCCTATCCAATCCTATATCCTATCTTCTATCCTATCCTATCCTCTATCCTATCCTATCCTCTTATCCTATCCTATCCTCTATCCTATCGTATCCTCTATCCTATCCTATCCTCTATCCTATCCTATCCTCTATCCTATCCTATCCTATCCTCTATCCAATCCTTTCCTCTATCCTATCCTATCCTCTATCATCATCCTATTCTCTATCCAATCCTATCCTATCCTCCATCGTATCCTATTCTCTATCCTATCCAATCCTATATAGTATCCTCTATGCTATCCTATCCTCTATCCTATCCTATCCTGTATCCTATCCGATCCTCTATCCTATCCTATCATCTATAATATCGTATCCTCTGTCCTATCCTTGCTCTATCCTATAATATCATATATCCTATCCTATCATCTATCGTATCCTATCCTCTATCCTATCCTATCCTCTACCCTATCCTATCCTCTATCCCATCCTATTCTCTATCCAATCCTATCCTATCCTCTATCGTATCCTATTCTCTATCCTATCCAATCCTATATCGTATCTTCTATCCTATCCGATCCTCTATCCTATCCTATCCTCTATCCTATCCTATCCTATCCTCTATCCTAACCGATCCTCTATCCTATCCTATCCTCTATAATATCGTATCCTCTATCATATCCTATCCTCTTTCCTATAATATCATCTATCCTATCCTATTCTCTATCCTATCCTATCCTCTATCCTATCCTCTGCTCTATCCCATCCTATTCTCTATCCAATCCTATCCTATCCTGTATCCTATCCTATCCTCTATTCTATCCTATCCTATCCTATCCTCTATCCTATCCTATCCTCTATCCTATCCTATCCTCTATCCGATCCTATTCTCTATCCAACCCTATACTATCCTCTATCGTATCCTATTCTCTATCCTATCCAATCGTATATCGTATCCTCTATCCTATCCTGTCCTCTATCCTATCCTATCTTGTATCCTATCCTATCCTCTATCCTATCCTATCCTCTATCCTATCCTACCCTTTATCCTATCCTATCCTCTATCCTATCCTATCCTCTATCCTATCCTTTCCGCTATCCTATCCTATCCTCTATCCTATCCGATCCTCTTATCCTATCCTATCCTCTATCCTATCCTATCCTCTATCCTATCCTATCCCCTAACCTATACTATCCTCTATCCTATCCTATCCTCTATCCTATCCTATCCTCTTTCCTATCCTATCCTCAATCCTACCCTATCCTCTGTCGTTTCCTATCCTCTACCCTATCCAATCCTATAACCTATACTCTATCCTATCCTATTCTCTATCCTATCCTATCCTCTATCCTATCCTATCCACTATCGTCTCCTATCTTCTATCCTATCCAATCCCCTATCCTATCCTCTATCCTGTCCTCTACCCTATCCTATCCTCTATCCTATCCTATCCTCTATCCTATCCTATCCTCTATCCTATCCGATCCTCTATCCTATCCTATCCTCTATAATATCGTATCCTCTATCATATCCTATTCTCTTTCCTATAATATCATCTATCCTATCCTATTCTCTATCCTATCCTATCCTCTATCCTATCCTATCCACTATCCCATCCTATTCTCTATCCAACACTATATTTTCCTCTATCGTATCCTATTCTCTATCCTATCCAATCGTATATCGTATCCTCTATCCTATCCTATCCTCTATCCTATCCTATCCTGTATCCTATCCAATCCTCTATCCTATCCTATCCTCTATCCTATCCTATCCTTTATCCTATCCTATACTCTATCCTATCCTCTCCTCTATCCTATCCTTTCCTCTATCCTATCCTATCCTCTATCCTATCCTATCCTCTATCCTATCCGATCCTCTATCCTATCCTATCATCTATAATATCGTATCCCCTAACCTATAATATAATTTACCCTATCCTATTCTCTATCCTATCCTATCCTCTATCCTATCCTATCCTCTATCCTATCCTATCCTCTATCCTATCCACTCCTCTATCCTATCCTATCCTCTATCCTATCCTATCCTCTATCCTATCCTATCCTGTATCCTATCCTATACCTCTATCCTATCCTATCCTCTATCCTATCCTATCCTCTATCCTATCCTATCCTCTATCCTATCCTATCCTTTATCCTATCCTATACTCTATCCTGTCCTCTCCTCCATCCTATCCTATCCTATCCTATCCTCTATCCTATCCTCTCCGCTATCCTATCCTATCCTCTATCCGATCCTATTGTCTATCCAATCCTATACTATCCTCTATCGTATCCTATTCTCTATCCTATCCAATCCTATATCGTATCCCCTATCCTATCCTATCCTCTATCCTATCCTATCCTCTATCCTATCCTATCCTCTTTCCTATCCTATCCTCAATCCTACACTATCCTCTGTCGTATCCTATCCTCTACCCTATCCAATCCTATAACCTATACTCTATCCTATCCTATTCTCTATCCTATCCTATCCTCTATAATATCGTATCCTCTATCATATCCTATTCTCTTTCCTATAATATCATCTATCCTATCCTATTCTCTATCCTATCCTATCCTCTATCCTATCGTATCCTCTATTCCATCCTATTCTCTATCCAACCCTATACTATCCTCTATCGTATCCTATTCTCCATCCTATCCAATCGTATATCGTATCCTCTATCCTATCCTATCCTCTATCCTATCCTATACTGTATCCTATCCAAACCTCTATCCTATCCTATCCTCTATCCTATCCTATCCTTTATCCTATCCTATACTCTATCCTATCCTCTCCTCTATCCTATCCTATCCGCTATCCTATTCTATCCTCTATCCTATCCTATCCTCTATCCTATCCTATTCTCTATCTTATCCAATCCTATATAGTATCCTCTATCCTATCCTATCCTCTATCCTATCCTATCCTATATCCTATCCTATCCTCTATCCTATCCTATCCTCTATCCTATCCTATCCTCTATCCTAACCGGTCCTCTATCCTATCCTATCCTCTATAATATCGTATCCTCTATCCTATCCTATCCTCTATAATATCGTATCCTCTATCATATCCTATTCTCTTTCCTATAATATCATCTATCCTATCCTATTCTCTATCCTATCCTATCCTCTATCCTATCGTATCCTCTATCCCATCCTATTCTCTATCCAACCCTATACTATCCTCTATCGTATCCTATTCTCTATCCTATCCAATCGTATATCGTATCCTCTATCCTATCCTATCCTCTATCCCATCCTATTCTCTATCCAACCCTATACTATCCTCTATCGTATCCTATTCTCTATCCTATCCAATCGTATATCCTATCCTCTTATCCTATCCTATCCTCTATCCTATCCTATCCTCTATCCTATCCTATCCCCTAACCTATCCTATCCTCTATCCTATCCTATCCTCTATCCTATCCTATCCTCTTTCCTATCCTATCCTCAATCCTACCCTATCCTCTGTCGTATCCTATCCTCTACCCTATCCAATCCTATAACCTATACTCTATCCTATCCTATCCTCTATCCTATCCTATCCTTTATCCTATCCTATACTCTATCCTATCCTCTCCTCTATCCTATCCTATCCGCTATCCTATTCTATCCTCTATCCTATCCTATCCTCTATCCTATCCTATTCTCTATCTTATCCAATCCTATATAGTATCCTCTATCCTATCCTATCCTCTATCCTATCCTATCCTATATCCTATCCTATCCTCTATCCTATCCTATCCTCTATCCTATCCTATCCTCTATCCTAACCGATCCTCTATCCTATCCTATCCTCTATAATATCGTATCCTCTATCATATCCTATTCTCTTTCCTATAATATCATCTATCCTATCCCATTCTCTATCCTATCCTATCCTCTACCCTATCCTATCCTCTATCCCATCCTATTCTCTATCCAATCCTATCCTATCCTCTATCGTATCCTATTCTCTATCCTATCCAATCCTATATCGTATCTTCTATCCTATCCGATCCTCTATCCTATCCTATCATCTACCCTATCCTATCCTCTATCCTATCCTATTCTCTTATCCTATCCTAACCTCTATCCTATCCTATCCTCTATCCCATCCTATTCTCTATCCAATCCTATCCTATCCTCTATCGTATCCTATTCTCTATCCTATCCAATCCTATATCGTATCCTCTATGCTATCCTATCCTCTATCCTAACCTATCCTGTATCCTATCCGATCCTCTATCCTATCCTATCCTCTATAATATCGTATCCTCTATCATATCCTATCCTCTTTCCTATAATATCATGTATCCTATCCTATTCTCTATCCTATCCTATACTCTATCCTATCCTATCCTGTATCGCATCCTATTCTCTATCCAATCCTATCCTATCCTCTATCGTATCCTATTCTCTATCCTATCCAATCTTATATAGTATCCTCTATAATATCCTATCCTCTATCCTATCCTATCCTATATCCTATCCTATCCTCTATCCTATCCTATCCTCTATCCTATCCTATCCTGTATCCTAACCGATCCAGTATCCTATCCTATCCTCTATAATATCGTATCCTCTATCATATCCTATCCTCTATCCCACCCTATTCTCTATCCAATCCTATCCTATCCTGTATCCTATCCTATCCTCTATCCTATCCTATCCTATCCTATCCTCTATCCGATCCTATTCTCTATCCAACCCTATACTATCCTCTATCGTATCCTATTCTCTATCCTATCCAATCGTATATCGTATCCTCTATCCTATCCTATCCTCTATCCTATCCTATCCTGTATCCTATCCTATCCTATCCTCTATCCTATCCTACCCTTTATCCTATCCTATCCTCTATCCTATCCTATCCTCTATCCTATCCTTTCCGCTATCCTATCCTATCCTCTATCCTATCCGATCCTCTTATCCTATCCTATCCTCTATCCTATCCTATCCTCTATCCTATCCTATCCTCTATCCTATCCTATCCTCTATCCTATCCTATCCCCTAACCTATCCTATCCTCTATCCTATCCTATCCTCTATCCTATCCTATCCTCTATCCTATCCTATCCTCTATCCTAGCCTATCCTATCCTATCCTCTATCCTATCCTCTATCCTATCCTATCCTCTATCCTATCCTATCCTCTATCCTATCCTATCCTCTATCCTATCCTATCCTCTATCCTATCCTATCCTCTATCCTATCCTATCCTCTATCCGATCCTACTGTCTATCCAATCCTATACTATCCTCTATCGTATCCTATTCTCTATCCTATCCAATCCTATATCGTATCCTCTATCCTATCCTATCCTCTATCCTATCCTATCGTGTATCTTATCCTATCCTCTATCCTATCCTATCCTCTATCCTATCCTATCCTCTATCCTATCCTATCCTCTATCCTATCCGATCCTCTATCCTATCCTATCCTCTATAATATCGTATCCTCTATCATATCCTATTCTCTTTTCTATAATATCATCTATCCTATACCATTCTCTATCCTATCCTATCCTCTACCCTATCCTATCCTCTATCCCATCCTATTCTCTATCCAATCCTATCCTATCCTCTATCGTATCCTATTCTCTATCCTATCCAATCCTATATCGTATCTTCTATCCTATCCGATCCTCTATCCTATCCTATCCTCTATCCTAACCTATCCTCTATCCTATCCTATCCTCTATCCTATCCTTTCCGCTATCCTATCCTGTCCTCTATCCTATCCTATCCTCTATCCTATCCTTTCCCCTAACCTATCCTATCCTCTATCCTATCCTATTCTCTATCCTATCCTATCCTCTTTCCTATCCTATCCTCAATCCTACACTATCCTCTGTCGTATCCTATCCTCTACCCTATCCAATCCTATAACCTATACTCTATCCTATTCTCTATCCTGTCCTATCCTCTATCCTATCCTATCCACTATCGTCTCCTATCTTCTATCCTATCCAATCCCCTATCCTATCCTCTATCCTGTCCTCTACCCTATCCTATCCTCTATCCTATCCGATCCTCTATCCTATCCTATCATCTACCCTATCCTATCCTCTATCCTATCCTATCCTCTTATCCTATCCTAACTTCTATCCTATCCTATCCTCTATCCCATCCTATTCTCTATCCAATCCTATCCTATCCTCTATCGTATCCTATTCTCTATCCTATCCAATCCTATATCGTATCCTCTATGCTATCCTATCCTCTATCCTAACCTATCCTGTATCCTATCCGATCCTCTATCCTATCCTATCCTCTATAATATCGTATCCTCTATCATATCCTATCCTCTTTCCTATAATATCATGTATCCTATCCTATTCTCTATCCTATCCTATACTCTATCCTATCCTATCCTGTATCGCATCCTATTCTCTATCCAATCCTATCCTATCCTCTATCGTATCCTATTCTCTATCCTATCCAATCCTATATAGTATCCTCTATAATATCCTATCCTCTATCCTATCCTATCCTATATCCTATCCTATCCTCTATCCTATCCTATCCTCTATCCTATCCTATCCTCTATCCTAACCGATTCTCTATCCTATCCTATCCTCTATAATATCGTATCCTCTATCATATCCTATTCTCTTTCCTATAATATCATCTATCCTATCCTATTCTCTATCCTATCCTATCCTCTATCCTATCGTATCCTCTATCCCATCCTATTCTCTATCCAACCCTATACTATCCTCTATCGTATCCTATTCTCTATTCTATCCAATCGTATATCGTATCCTCTATCCTATCCTATCCTCTATCCTATCCTATCCTGTATCGCATCCTATTCTCTATCCAATCCTATCCTATCCTCTATCGTATCCTATTCTCTATCCTATCCAATCCTATATAGTATCCTCTATCCTATCCTATCCTGTATCCTATCCGATCCTCTATCCTATCCTATCCTCTATAATATCGTATCCTCTAACATATCCTATCCTCTTTCCTATAATATCATCTATCCTATCCTATTCTCTATCCTATTCTATACTCTATCCTATCCTATCCTGTATCGCATCCTATTCTCTATCCAATCCTATCCTATCCTCTATCGTATCCTATTCTCTATCGTATCCTATTCTCTATCCTAACCAATCCTATATAGTATCCTCTATCCTATCCTATCCTCTATCCTATCCTATCCTATATCCTATCCTATCCTCTATCCTATCCTATCCTCTATCCTATCCTATCCTGTATCCTAACCGATCCTCTATCCTATCCTATCCTCTATAATATCGTATCCTCTATCATATCCTATCCTCTATCCCACCCTATTCTCTATCCAATCCTATCCTATCCTGTATCCTATCCTATCCTGTATCCTATCCTATCCTATCCTATCCTCTATCCGATCCTATTCTCTATCCAACCCTATACTATCCTCTATCGTATCCTATTCTCTATCCTATCCAATCGTATATCGTATCCTCTATCCTATCCTATCCTCTATCCTATCCTATCCTGTATCCTATCCTATCCTATCCTCTATCCTATCCTACCCTTTATCCTATCCTATCCTCTATCCTATCCTATCCTCTATCCTATCCTTTCCGCTATCCTATCCTATCCTCTATCCTATCCGATCCTCTTATCCTATCCTATCCTCTATCCTATCCTATCCTCTATCCTATCCTATCCCCTAACCTATCCTATCCTCTATCCTATCCTATCCTCTATCCTATCCTATCCTCTTTCCTATCCTATCCACAATCCTACCCTATCCTCTGTCGTATCCTATCCTCTACCCTATCCAATCCTATAACCTATACTCTATCCTATCCTATTCTCTATTCTATCCTATCCTCTATCTTATCCTATCCACTATCGTCTCCTATCTTCTATCCTATCCAATCCCCTTATCCTAGCCTCTATCCTGTCCTCTACCCTATCCTATCCTCTATCCTATCCTATCCTCTATCCTATCCTATCCTCTATCCTATCCGATCCTCTATTCTATCCTATCCTCTATAATATCGTATCCTCTATCATATCCTATTCTCTTTCCTATAATATCATCTATCCTATCCAATTCTCTATCCTATCCTATCCTCTATCCTATCCTATCCTCTATCCCATCCTATTCTCTATCCAACCCTATACTATCCTCTATCGTATCCTATTCTCTATCCTATCCAATCGTATATCGTATCCTCTACCCTATCCTATCCTCTATCCTATCCTATCCTGTATCCTATCCAATCCTCTATCCTATCCTATCCTCTATCCTGTCCTATCCTTTATCCTATCCTATACTCTATCCTATCCTCTCCTCTATCCTATCCTATCCTCTATCCTATCCTATCCTCTATCCTATCCTATCCTCTATCCTATCCGATCCTCTATCCTATCCTATCCTCTATAATATCGTATCCCCTAACCTATAATATAATTTACCCTATCCTATTCTCTATCCTATCCTATCCTCTATCCTATCCTATCCTCTATCCTATCCTTTCCGCTATCCTATCCTATCCTCTATCCTATCCGATCCTCTTATCCTATCCTATCCTCTATCCTATCCTATCCTCTATCCTATCCTATCCCCTAACCTATCCTATCCTCTATCCTATCCTATCCTCTATCCTATCCTATCCTCTATCCTATCCTATCCTCTATCCTAGCCTATCCTATCCTATCCTCTATCCTATCCTCTATCCTATCCTATCCTCTATCCTATCCTATCCTCCATCCTATCCTATCCTCTATCCTATCCTATCCTCTATCCTATCCTATCCTCTATCCGATCCTACTGTCTATCCAATCCTATACTATCCTCTATCGTATCCTATTCTCTATCCTATCCAATCCTATATCGTATCCTCTATCCTATCCTATCGTGTATCTTATCCTATCCTCTATCCTATCCTATCCTCTATCCTATCCTATCATCTATCCTATCCTATCCTCTATCCTATCCGATCCTCTATCCTATCCTATCCTCTATAATATCGTATCCTCTATCATATCCTATTCTCTTTTCTATAATATCATCTATCCTATACCATTCTCTATCCTATCCTATCCTCTACCCTATCCTATCCTCTATCCCATCCTATTCTCTATCCAATCCTATCCTATCCTCTATCGTATCCTATTCTCTATCCTATCCAATCCTATATCGTATCTTCTATCCTATCCGATCCTCTATCCTATCCTATCCTCTATCCTAACCTATCCTCTATCCTATCCTATCCTCTATCCTATCCTTTCCGCTATCCTATCCTGTCCTCTATCCTATCCTATCCTCTATCCTATCCTATCATCTATCCTAGCCTATCCTCTATCCTATCCTATCCTATCCTATATCCTATCCTATCCTCTATCCTATCCTATCCTCTATCCTATCCTATCCTCTATCATATCCTATCCTCTATTCTAGCCTATCCTCTATCCTATCCTATCCTCTATCCTATCCTATCCTCTATCCTATCCTATCCTCTATCCTATCCTATCCTCTATCCTAGCCTATCCCCTATCCTATCCTATCCTCTATCCTATCCTATCCTCTATCCTATCCTATCCTCTATCCTATCCTATCCTCTATCCTATCCTATTCTCTATCCTATCCTATCCTCTATCCTATCCTTTCCGCTATCCTATCCTATCCTCTATCCTATCCTATCCTCTTATCCTATCCTAACCTCTATCCTATCCTATCCTCTATCCCATCCTATTCTCTATCCAATCCTATCCTATCCTCTATCGTATCCTATTCTCTATCCTATCCAATCCTATATCGTATCCTCTATGCTATCCTATCCTCTATCCTAACCTATCCTGTATCCTATCCGATCCTCTATCCTATCCTATCCTCTATAATATCGTATCCTCTATCATATCCTATCCTCTTTCCTATAATATCATGTATCCTATCCTATTCTCTATCCTATCCTATACTCTATCCTATCCTATCCTGTATCGCATCCTATTCTCTATCCAATCCTATCCTATCCTCTATCGTATCCTATTCTCTATCCTATCCAATCCTATATAGTATCCTCTATAATATCCTATCCTCTATCCTATCCTATCCTATATCCTATCCTATCCTCTATCCTATCCTATCCTGTATCCCACCCTATTCTCTATCCAATCCTATCCTATCCTGTATCCTATCCTATCCTCTATCCTATCCTATCCTATCCTATCCTCTATCCGATCCTATTCTCTATCCAACCCTATACTATCCTCTATCGTATCCTATTCTCTATCCTATCCAATCGTATATCGTATCCTCTATCCTATCCTATCCTCTATCCTATCCTATCCTGTATCCTATCCTATCCTATCCTCTATCCTATCCTACCCTTTATCCTATCCTATCCTCTATCCTATCCTATCCTCTATCCTATCCTTTCCGCTATCCTATCCTATCCTCTATCCTATCCGATCCTCTTATCCTATCCTATCCTCTATCCTATCCTATCCTCTATCCTATCCTATCCCCTAACCTATCCTATCCTCTATCCTATCCTATCCTCTATCCTATCCTATCCTCTTTCCTATCCTATCCACAATCCTACCCTATCCTCTGTCGTATCCTATCCTCTACCCTATCCAATCCTATAACCTATACTCTATCCTATCCTATTCTCTATTCTATCCTATCCTCTATCTTATCCTATCCACTATCGTCTCCTATCTTCTATCCTATCCAATCCCCTATCCTAGCCTCTATCCTGTCCTCTACCCTATCCTATCCTCTATCCTATCCTATCCTCTATCCTATCCTATCCTCTATCCTATCCGATCCTCTATTCTATCCTATCCTCTATAATATCGTATCCTCTATCATATCCTATTCTCTTTCCTATAATATCATCTATCCTATCCAATTCTCTATCCTATCCTATCCTCTATCCTATCCTATCCTCTATCCCATCCTATTCTCTATCCAACCCTATACTATCCTCTATCGTATCCTATTCTCTATCCTATCCAATCGTATATCGTATCCTCTACCCTATCCTATCCTCTATCCTATCCTATCCTGTATCCTATCCAATCCTCTATCCTATCCTATCCTTTATCCTATCCTATACTCTATCCTATCCTCTCCTCTATCCTATCCTATCCTGTATCCTATCCTATCCTCTATCCTATCCTATCCTCTATCCTATCCGATCCTCTATCCTATCCTATCCTCTATAATATCGTATCCCCTAACCTATAATATAATTTACCCTATCCTATTCTCTATCCTATCCTATCCTCTATCCTATCCTATCCTCTATCCTATCCTTTCCGCTATCCTATCCTATCCTCTATCCTATCCGATCCTCTTATCCTATCCTATCCTCTATCCTATCCTATCCTCTATCCTATCCTATCCCCTAACCTATCCTATCCTCTATCCTATCCTATCCTCTATCCTATCCTATCCTCTATCCTATCCTATCCTCTATCCTAGCCTATCCTATCCTATCCTCTATCCTATCCTCTATCCTATCCTATCCTCTATCCTATCCTATCCTCTATCCTATCCTATCCTCTATCCTATCCTATCCTCTATCCGATCCTACTGTCTATCCAATCCTATACTATCCTCTATCGTATCCTATTCTCTATCCTATCCAATCCTATATCGTATCCTCTATCCTATCCTATCCTCTATCCTATCCTATCGTGTATCTTATCCTATCCTCTATCCTATCCTATCCTCTATCCTATCCTATCCTCTATCCTATCCTATCCTCTATCCTATCCGATCCTCTATCCTATCCTATCCTCTATAATATCGTATCCTCTATCATATCCTATTCTCTTTTCTATAATATCATCTATCCTATACCATTCTCTATCCTATCCTATCCTCTACCCTATCCTATCCTCTATCCCATCCTATTCTCTATCCAATCCTATCCTATCCTCTATCGTATCCTATTCTCTATCCTATCCAATCCTATATCGTATCTTCTATCCTATCCGATCCTCTATCCTATCCTATCCTCTATCCTAACCTATCCTCTATCCTATCCTATCCTCTATCCTATCCTTTCCGCTATCCTATCCTGTCCTCTATCCTATCCTATCCTCTATCCTATCCTTTCCCCTAACCTATCCTATCCTCTATCCTATCCTATTCTCTATCCTATCCTATCCTCTTTCCTATCCTATCCTCAATCCTACACTATCCTCTGTCGTATCCTATCCTCTACCCTATCCAATCCTATAACCTATACTCTATCCTATTCTCTATCCTGTCCTATCCTCTATCCTATCCTATCCACTATCGTCTCCTATCTTCTATCCTATCCAATCCCCTATCCTATCCTCTATCCTGTCCTCTACCCTATCCTATCCTCTATCCTATCCGATCCTCTATCCTATCCTATCATATACCCTATCCTATCCTCTATCCTATCCTATCCTCTTATCCTATCCTAACCTCTATCCTATCCTATCCTCTATCCCATCCTATTCTCTATCCAATCCTATCCTATCCTCTATCGTATCCTATTCTCTATCCTATCCAATCCTATATCGTATCATCTATGCTATCCTATCCTCTATCCTAACCTATCCTGTATCCTATCCGATCCTCTATCCTATCCTATCCTCTATAATATCGTATCCTCTATCATATCCTATCCTCTTTCCTATAATATCATGTATCCTATCCTATTCTCTATCCTATCCTATACTCTATCCTATCCTATCCTGTATCGCATCCTATTCTCTATCCAATCCTATCCTATCCTCTATCGTATCCTATTCTCTATCCTATCCAATCCTATATAGTATCCTCTATAATATCCTATCCTCTATCCTATCCTATCCTATATCCTATCCTATCCTCTATCCTATCCTATCCTCTATCCTATCCTATCCTCTATCCTAACCGATCCTCTATCCTATCCTATCCTCTATAATATCGTATCCTCTATCATATCCTATTCTCTTTCCTATAATATCATCTATCCTATCCTATTCTCTATCCTATCCTATCCTCTATCCTATCGTATCCTCTATCCCATCCTATTTTCTATCCAACCCTATACTATCCTCTATCGTATCCTATTCTCTATTCTATCCAATCGTATATCGTATCCTCTATCCTATCCTATCCTCTATCCTATCCTATCCTGTATCGCATCCTATTCTCTATCCAATCCTATCCTATCCTCTATCGTATCCTATTCTCTATCCTATCCAATCCTATATAGTATCCTCTATCCTATCCTATCCTGTATCCTATCCGATCCTCTATCCTATCCTATCCTCTATAATATCGTATCCTCTAACATATCCTATCCTCTTTCCTATAATATCATCTATCCTATCCTATTCTCTATCCTATTCTATACTCTATCCTATCCTATCCTGTATCGCATCCTATTCTCTATCCAATCCTATCCTATCCTCTATCGTATCCTATTCTCTATCGTATCTTTTCTCTATCCTAACCAATCCTATATAGTATCCTCTATCCTATCCTATCCTCTATCCTATCCTATCCTATATCCTATCCTATCCTCTATCCTATCCTATCCTCTATCCTATCCTATCCTGTATCCTAACCGATCCTCTATCCTATCCTATCCTCTATAATATCGTATCCTCTATCATATCCTATCCTCTATCCCACCCTATTCTCTATCCAATCCTATCCTATCCTGTATCCTATCCTATCCTCTATCCTATCCTATCCTATCCTATCCTCTATCCGATCCTATTCTCTATCCAACCCTATACTATCCTCTATCGTATCCTATTCTCTATCCTATCCAATCGTATATCGTATCCTCTATCCTATCCTATCCTCTATCCTATCCTATCCTGTATCCTATCCTATCCTATCCTCTATCCTATCCTACCCTTTATCCTATCCTATCCTCTATCCTATCCTATCCTCTATCCTATCCTTTCCGCTATCCTATCCTATCCTCTATCCTATCCGATCCTCTTATCCTATCCTATCCTCTATCCTATCCTATCCTCTATCCTATCCTATCCCCTAACCTATCCTATCCTCTATCCTATCCTATCCTCTATCCTATCCTATCCTCTTTCCTATCCTATCCACAATCCTACCCTATCCTCTGTCGTATCCTATCCTCTACCCTATCCAATCCTATAACCTATACTCTATCCTATTCTATTCTCTATTCTATCCTATCCTCTATCGTATCCTATCCACTATCGTCTCCTATCTTCTATCCTATCCAATCCCCTATCCTAGCCTCTATCCTGTCCTCTACCCTATCCTATCCTCTATCCTATCCTATCCTCTATCCTATCCTATCCTCTATCCTATCCGATCCTCTATTCTATCCTATCCTCTATAATATCGTATCCTCTATCATATCCTATTCTCTTTCCTATAATATCATCTATCCTATCCAATTCTCTATCCTATCCTATCCTCTATCCTATCCTATCCTCTATCCCATCCTATTCTCTATCCAACCCTATACTATCCTCTATCGTATCCTATTCTCTATCCTATCCAATCGTATATCGTATCCTCTACCCTATCCTATCCTCTATCCTATCCTATCCTGTATCCTATCCAATCCTCTATCCTATCCTATCCTCTATCCTGTCCTATCCTTTATCCTATCCTATACTCTATCCTATCCTCTCCTCTATCCTATCCTATCCTCTATCCTATCCTATCCTCTATCCTATCCTCTCCTCTATCCTATCAGATCCTCTATCCTATCCTATCCTCTATAATATCGTATCCCCTAACCTATAATATAATTTACCCTATCCTATTCTCTATCCTATCCTATCCTCTATCCTATCCTATCCTCTATCCTATCCTTTCCGCTATCCTATCCTATCCTCTATCCTATCCGATCCTCTTATCCTATCCTATCCTCTATCCTATCCTATCCTCTATCCTATCCTATCCCCTAACCTATCCTATCCTCTATCCTATCCTATCCTCTATCCTATCCTATCCTCTATCCTAGCCTATCCTATCCTATCCTCTATCCTATCCTCTATCCTATCCTATCCTCTATCCTATCCTATCCTCTATCCTATCCTATCCTCTATCCTATCCTATCCTCTATCCTATCCTATCCTCTATCCGATCCTACTGTCTATCCAATCCTATACTATCCTCTATCGTATCCTATTCTCTATCCTATCCAATCCTATATCGTATCCTCTATCCTATCCTATCCTCTATCCTATCCTATCGTGTATCTTATCCTATCCTCTATCCTATCCTATCCTCTATCCTATCCTATCCTCTATAATATCGTATCCTCTATCATATCCTATCCTCTATCCCACCCTATTCTCTATCCAATTCTATCCTATTCTCTATCCTATCCTATCCTATCATCTATCGTATTATATCCTCTATCCTATCCTATCCTCTATCCGATCCTATCCTCTATCCTATCCTATCCTATCCTATCCTCTATCCGATCCTATTCTCTATCCAACCCTATACTATCCTCTATCGTATCCTATTCTCTATCCTATCCAATCGTATATCGTATCCTCTATCCTATCCTATCCTCTATCCTATCCTATCCTGTATCCTATCCTATCCTATCCTCTATCCTATCCTACCCTTTATCCTATCCTATCCTCTATCCTATCCTATCCTCTATCCTATCCTTTCCGCTATCCTATCCTTTCCTCTATCCTATCCGATCCTCTTATCCTATCCTATCCTCTATCCTATCCTATCCTCTATCCTATCCTATCCCCTAACCTATCCTATCCTCTATCCTATCCTATCCTCTATCCTATCCTATCCTCTTTCCTATCCTATCCACAATCCTACCCTATCCTCTGTCGTATCCTATCCTCTACCCTATCCAATCCTATAACCTATACTCTATCCTATTCTATTCTCTATTCTATCCTATCCTCTATCTTATCCTATCCACTATCGTCTCCTATCTTCTATCCTATCCAATCCCCTATCCTAGCCTCTATCCTGTCCTCTACCCTATCCTATCCTCTATCCTATCCTATCCTCTATCCTATCCTATCCTCTATCCTATCCGATCCTCTATTCTATCCTATCCTCTATAATATCGTATCCTCTATCATATCCTATTCTCTTTCCTATAATATCATCTATCCTATCCAATTCTCTATCCTATCCTATCCTCTATCCTATCCTATCCTCTATCCCATCCTATTCTCTATCCAACCCTATACTATCCTCTATCGTATCCTATTCTCTATCCTATCCAATCGTATATCGTATCCTCTACCCTATCCTATCCTCTATCCTATCCTATCCTGTATCCTATCCAATCCTCTATCCTATCCTATCCTCTATCCTGTCCTATCCTTTATCCTATCCTATACTCTATCCTATCCTCTCCTCTATCCTATCCTATCCTCTATCCTATCCTATCCTCTATCCTATCCTCTCCTCTATCCTATCCGATCCTCTATCCTATCCTATCCTCTATAATATCGTATCCCCTAACCTATAATATAATTTACCCTATCCTATTCTCTATCCTATCCTATCCTCTATCCTATCCTATCCTCTATCCTATCCTTTCCGCTATCCTATCCTATCCTCTATCCTATCCGATCCTCTTATCCTATCCTATCCTCTATCCTATCCTATCCTCTATCCTATCCTATCCCCTAACCTATCCTATCCTCTATCCTATCCTATCCTCTATCCTATCCTATGCTCTATCCTAGCCTATCCTATCCTATCCTCTATCCTATCCTCTATCCTATCCTATCCTCTATCCTATCCTATCCTCTATCCTATCCTATCCTCTATCCTATCCTATACTCTATCCTATCCTATCCTCTATCCGATCCTACTGTCTATCCAATCCTATACTATCCTCTATCGTATCCTATTCTCTATCCTATCCAATCCTATATCGTATCCTCTATCCTATCCTATCCTCTATCCTATCCTATCGTGTATCTTATCCTATCCTCTATCCTATCCTATCCTCTATCCTATCCTATCCTCTATCCTATCCTATCCTCTATCCTATCCGATCCTCTATCCTATCCTATCCTCTATAATATCGTATCCTCTATCATATCCTATTCTCTTTTCTATAATATCATCTATCCTATACCATTCTCTATCCTATCCTATCCTCTACCCTATCCTATCCTCTATCCCATCCTATTCTCTATCCAATCCTATCCTATCCTCTATCGTATCCTATTCTCTATCCTATCCAATCCTATATCGTATCTTCTATCCTATCCGATCCTCTATCCTATCCTATCCTCTATCCTAACCTATCCTCTATCCTATCCTATCCTCTATCCTATCCTTTCCCCTAACCTATCCTATCCTCTATCCTATCCTATTCTCTATCCTATCCTATCCTCTTTCCTATCCTATCCTCAATCCTACACTATCCTCTGTCGTATCCTATCCTCTACCCTATCCAATCCTATAACCTATACTCTATCCTATTCTCTATCCTGTCCTATCCTCTATCCTATCCTATCCACTATCGTCTCCTATCTTCTATCCTATCCAATCCCCTATCCTATCCTCTATCCTGTCCTCTACCCTATCCTATCCTCTATCCTATCCGATCCTCTATCCTATCCTATCATCTACCCTATCCTATCCTCTATCCTATCCTATCCTCTTATCCTATCCTAACCTCTATCCTATCCTATCCTCTATCCCATCCTATTCTCTATCCAATCCTATCCTATCCTCTATCGTATCCTATTCTCTATCCTATCCAATCCTATATCGTATCCTCTATGCTATCCTATCCTCTATCCTAACCTATCCTGTATCCTATCCGATCCTCTATCCTATCCTATCCTCTATAATATCGTATCCTTTATCATATCCTATCCTCTTTCCTATAATATCATGTATCCTATCCTATTCTCTATCCTATCCTATACTCTATCCTATCCTATCCTATCCTCTATCCTAGCCTATCCTATCCTATCCTCTATCCTATCCTCTATCCTATCCTATCCTCTATCCTATCCTATCCTCTATCCTATCCTATCCCCTAACCTATCCTATCCTCTATCCTATCCTATCCTCTATCCTATCCTATCCTCTATCCTATCCTATCCTCTATCCTAGCCTATCCTATCCTATCCTCTATCCTATCCTCTATCCTATCCTATCCTCTATCCTATCCTATCCTCCATCCTATCCTATCCTCTATCCTATCCTATCCTCTATCCTATCCTATCCTCTATCCGATCCTACTGTCTATCCAATCCTATACTATCCTCTATCGTATCCTATTCTCTATCCTATCCAATCCTATATCGTATCCTCTATCCTATCCTATCGTGTATCTTATCCTATCCTCTATCCTATCCTATCCTCTATCCTATCCTATCATCTATCCTATCCTATCCTCTATCCTATCCGATCCTCTATCCTATCCTATCCTCTATAATATCGTATCCTCTATCATATCCTATTCTCTTTTCTATAATATCATCTATCCTATACCATTCTCTATCCTATCCTATCCTCTACCCTATCCTATCCTCTATCCCATCCTATTCTCTATCCAATCCTATCCTATCCTCTATCGTATCCTATTCTCTATCCTATCCAATCCTATATCGTATCTTCTATCCTATCCGATCCTCTATCCTATCCTATCCTCTATCCTAACCTATCCTCTATCCTATCCTATCCTCTATCCTATCCTTTCCGCTATCCTATCCTGTCCTCTATCCTATCCTATCCTCTATCCTATCCTATCATCTATCCTAGCCTATCCTCTATCCTATCCTATCCTATCCTATATCCTATCCTATCCTCTATCCTATCCTATCCTCTATCCTATCCTATCCTCTATCATATCCTATCCTCTATTCTAGCCTATCCTCTATCCTATCCTATCCTCTATCCTATCCTATCCTCTATCCTATCCTATCCTCTATCCTATCCTATCCTCTATCCTAGCCTATCCCCTATCCTATCCTATCCTCTATCCTATCCTATCCTCTATCCTATCCTATCCTCTATCCTATCCTATCCTCTATCCTATCCTATTCTCTATCCTATCCTATCCTCTATCCTATCCTTTCCGCTATCCTATCCTATCCTCTATCCTATCCTATCCTCTTATCCTATCCTAACCTCTATCCTATCCTATCCTCTATCCCATCCTATTCTCTATCCAATCCTATCCTATCCTCTATCGTATCCTATTCTCTATCCTATCCAATCCTATATCGTATCCTCTATGCTATCCTATCCTCTATCCTAACCTATCCTGTATCCTATCCGATCCTCTATCCTATCCTATCCTCTATAATATCGTATCCTCTATCATATCCTATCCTCTTTCCTATAATATCATGTATCCTATCCTATTCTCTATCCTATCCTATACTCTATCCTATCCTATCCTGTATCGCATCCTATTCTCTATCCAATCCTATCCTATCCTCTATCGTATCCTATTCTCTATCCTATCCAATCCTATATAGTATCCTCTATAATATCCTATCCTCTATCCTATCCTATCCTATATCCTATCCTATCCTCTATCCTATCCTATCCTGTATCCCACCCTATTCTCTATCCAATCCTATCCTATCCTGTATCCTATCCTATCCTCTATCCTATCCTATCCTATCCTATCCTCTATCCGATCCTATTCTCTATCCAACCCTATACTATCCTCTATCGTATCCTATTCTCTATCCTATCCAATCGTATATCGTATCCTCTATCCTATCCTATCCTCTATCCTATCCTATCCTGTATCCTATCCTATCCGATCCTCTATCCTATCCTACCCTTTATCCTATCCTATCCTCTATCCTATCCTATCCTCTATCCTATCCTTTCCGCTATCCTATCCTATCCTCTATCCTATCCGATCCTCTTATCCTATCCTATCCTCTATCCTATCCTATCCTCTATCCTATCCTATCCCCTAACCTATCCTATCCTCTATCCTATCCTATCCTCTATCCTATCCTATCCTCTTTCCTATCCTATCCACAATCCTACCCTATCCTCTGTCGTATCCTATCCTCTACCCTATCCAATCCTATAACCTATACTCTATCCTATCCTATTCTCTATTCTATCCTATCCTCTATCTTATCCTATCCACTATCGTCTCCTATCTTCTATCCTATCCAATCCCCTATCCTAGCCTCTATCCTGTCCTCTACCCTATCCTATCCTCTATCCTATCCTATCCTCTATCCTATCCTATCCTCTATCCTATCCGATCCTCTATTCTATCCTATCCTCTATAATATCGTATCCTCTATCATATCCTATTCTCTTTCCTATAATATCATCTATCCTATCCAATTCTCTATCCTATCCTATCCTCTATCCTATCCTATCCTCTATCCCATCCTAATCTCTATCCAACCCTATACTATCCTCTATCGTATCCTATTCTCTATCCTATCCAATCGTATATCGTATCCTCTACCCTATCCTATCCTCTATCCTATCCTATCCTGTATCCTATCCAATCCTCTATCCTATCCTATCCTTTATCCTATCCTATACTCTATCCTATCCTCTCCTCTATCCTATCCTATCCTGTATCCTATCCTATCCTCTATCCTATCCTATCCTCTATCCTATCCGATCCTCTATCCTATCCTATCCTCTATAATATCGTATCCCCTAACCTATAATATAATTTACCCTATCCTATTCTCTATCCTATCCTATCCTCTATCCTATCCTATCCTCTATCCTATCCTTTCCGCTATCCTATCCTATCCTCTATCCTATCCGATCCTCTTATCCTATCCTATCCTCTATCCTATCCTATCCTCTATCCTATCCTATCCCCTAACCTATCCTATCCTCTATCCTATCCTATCCTCTATCCTATCCTATCCTCTATCCTATCCTATCCTCTATCCTAGCCTATCCTATCCTATCCTCTATCCTATCCTCTATCCTATCCTATCCTCTATCCTATCCTATCCTCTATCCTATCCTATCCTCTATCCTATCCTATCCTCTATCCTATCCTATCCTCTATCCGATCCTACTGTCTATCCAATCCTATACTATCCTCTATCGTATCCTATTCTCTATCCTATCCAATCCTATATCGTATCCTCTATCCTATCCTATCCTCTATCCTATCCTATCGTGTATCTTATCCTATCCTCTATCCTATCCTATCCTCTATCCTATCCTATCCTCTATCCTATCCTATCCTCTATCCTATCCGATCCTCTATCCTATCCTATCCTCTATAATATCGTATCCTCTATCATATCCTATTCTCTTTTCTATAATATCATCTATCCTATACCATTCTCTATCCTATCCTATCCTCTACCCTATCCTATCCTCTATCCCATCCTATTCTCTATCCAATCCTATCCTATCCTCTATCGTATCCTATTCTCTATCCTATCCAATCCTATATCGTATCTTCTATCCTATCCGATCCTCTATCCTATCCTATCCTCTATCCTAACCTATCCTCTATCCTATCCTATCCTCTATCCTATCCTTTCCGCTATCCTATCCTGTCCTCTATCCTATCCTATCCTCTATCCTATCCTTTCCCCTAACCTATCCTATCCTCTATCCTATCCTATTCTCTATCCTATCCTATCCTCTTTCCTATCCTATCCTCAATCCTACACTATCCTCTGTCGTATCCTATCCTCTACCCTATCCAATCCTATAACCTATACTCTATCCTATTCTCTATCCTGTCCTATCCTCTATCCTATCCTATCCACTATCGTCTCCTATCTTCTATCCTATCCAATCCCCTATCCTATCCTCTATCCTGTCCTCTACCCTATCCTATCCTCTATCCTATCCGATCCTCTATCCTATCCTATCATATACCCTATCCTATCCTCTATCCTATCCTATCCTCTTATCCTATCCTAACCTCTATCCTATCCTATCCTCTATCCCATCCTATTCTCTATCCAATCCTATCCTATCCTCTATCGTATCCTATTCTCTATCCTATCCAATCCTATATCGTATCATCTATGCTATCCTATCCTCTATCCTAACCTATCCTGTATCCTATCCGATCCTCTATCCTATCCTATCCTCTATAATATCGTATCCTCTATCATATCCTATCCTCTTTCCTATAATATCATGTATCCTATCCTATTCTCTATCCTATCCTATACTCTATCCTATCCTATCCTGTATCGCATCCTATTCTCTATCCAATCCTATCCTATCCTCTATCGTATCCTATTCTCTATCCTATCCAATCCTATATAGTATCCTCTATAATATCCTATCCTCTATCCTATCCTATCCTATATCCTATCCTATCCTCTATCCTATCCTATCCTCTATCCTATCCTATCCTCTATCCTAACCGATCCTCTATCCTATCCTATCCTCTATAATATCGTATCCTCTATCATATCCTATTCTCTTTCCTATAATATCATCTATCCTATCCTATTCTCTATCCTATCCTATCCTCTATCCTATCGTATCCTCTATCCCATCCTATTTTCTATCCAACCCTATACTATCCTCTATCGTATCCTATTCTCTATTCTATCCAATCGTATATCGTATCCTCTATCCTATCCTATCCTCTATCCTATCCTATCCTGTATCGCATCCTATTCTCTATCCAATCCTATCCTATCCTCTATCGTATCCTATTCTCTATCCTATCCAATCCTATATAGTATCCTCTATCCTATCCTATCCTGTATCCTATCCGATCCTCTATCCTATCCTATCCTCTATAATATCGTATCCTCTAACATATCCTATCCTCTTTCCTATAATATCATCTATCCTATCCTATTCTCTATCCTATTCTATACTCTATCCTATCCTATCCTGTATCGCATCCTATTCTCTATCCAATCCTATCCTATCCTCTATCGTATCCTATTCTCTATCGTATCTTTTCTCTATCCTAACCAATCCTATATAGTATCCTCTATCCTATCCTATCCTCTATCCTATCCTATCCTATATCCTATCCTATCCTCTATCCTATCCTATCCTCTATCCTATCCTATCCTGTATCCTAACCGATCCTCTATCCTATCCTATCCTCTATAATATCGTATCCTCTATCATATCCTATCCTCTATCCCACCCTATTCTCTATCCAATCCTATCCTATCCTGTATCCTATCCTATCCTCTATCCTATCCTATCCTATCCTATCCTCTATCCGATCCTATTCTCTATCCAACCCTATACTATCCTCTATCGTATCCTATTCTCTATCCTATCCAATCGTATATCGTATCCTCTATCCTATCCTATCCTCTATCCTATCCTATCCTGTATCCTATCCTATCCTATCCTCTATCCTATCCTACCCTTTATCCTATCCTATCCTCTATCCTATCCTATCCTCTATCCTATCCTTTCCGCTATCCTATCCTATCCTCTATCCTATCCGATCCTCTTATCCTATCCTATCCTCTATCCTATCCTATCCTCTATCCTATCCTATCCCCTAACCTATCCTATCCTCTATCCTATCCTATCCTCTATCCTATCCTATCCTCTTTCCTATCCTATCCACAATCCTACCCTATCCTCTGTCGTATCCTATCCTCTACCCTATCCAATCCTATAACCTATACTCTATCCTATTCTATTCTCTATTCTATCCTATCCTCTATCTTATCCTATCCACTATCGTCTCCTATCTTCTATCCTATCCAATCCCCTATCCTAGCCTCTATCCTGTCCTCTACCCTATCCTATCCTCTATCCTATCCTATCCTCTATCCTATCCTATCCTCTATCCTATCCGATCCTCTATTCTATCCTATCCTCTATAATATCGTATCCTCTATCCCATCCTATTCTCTATCCAACCCTATACTATCCTCTATCGTATCCTATTCTCTATCCTATCCAATCGTATATCGTATCCTCTACCCTATCCTATCCTCTATCCTATCCTATCCTGTATCCTATCCAATCCTCTATCCTATCCTATCCTCTATCCTGTCCTATCCTTTATCCTATCCTATACTCTATCCTATCCTCTCCTCTATCCTATCCTATCCTCTATCCTATCCTATCCTCTATCCTATCCTCTCCTCTATCCTATCCGATCCTCTATCCTATCCTATCCTCTATAATATCGTATCCCCTAACCTATAATATAATTTACCCTATCCTATTCTCTATCCTATCCTATCCTCTATCCTATCCTATCCTCTATCCTATCCTTTCCGCTATCCTATCCTATCCTCTATCCTATCCGATCCTCTTATCCTATCCTATCCTCTATCCTATCCTATCCTCTATCCTATCCTATCCCCTAACCTATCCTATCCTCTATCCTATCCTATCCTCTATCCTATCCTATCCTCTATCCTAGCCTATCCTATCCTATCCTCTATCCTATCCTCTATCCTATCCTATCCTCTATCCTATCCTATCCTCTATCCTATCCTATCCTCTATCCTATCCTATCCTCTATCCTATCCTATCCTCTATCCTATCCTATCCTCTATCCGATCCTACTGTCTATCCAATCCTATACTATCCTCTATCGTATCCTATTCTCTATCCTATCCAATCCTATATCGTATCCTCTATCCTATCCTATCCTCTATCCTATCCTATCGTGTATCTTATCCTATCCTCTATCCTATCCTATCCTCTATCCTATCCTATCCTCTATAATATCGTATCCTCTATCATATCCTATCCTCTATCCCACCCTATTCTCTATCCAATCCTATCCTATCCTGTATCCTATCCTATCCTCTATCCTATCCTATCCTATCCTATCCTCTATCCGATCCTATTCTCTATCCAACCCTATACTATCCTCTATCGTATCCTATTCTCTATCCTATCCAATCGTATATCGTATCCTCTATCCTATCCTATCCTCTATCCTATCCTATCCTGTATCCTATCCTATCCTATCCTCTATCCTATCCTACCCTTTATCCTATCCTATCCTCTATCCTATCCTATCCTCTATCCTATCCTTTCCGCTATCCTATCCTATCCTCTATCCTATCCGATCCTCTTATCCTATCCTATCCTCTATCCTATCCTATCCTCTATCCTATCCTATCCCCTAACCTATCCTATCCTCTATCCTATCCTATCCTCTATCCTATCCTATCCTCTTTCCTATCCTATCCACAATCCTACCCTATCCTCTGTCGTATCCTATCCTCTACCCTATCCAATCCTATAACCTATACTCTATCCTATTCTATTCTCTATTCTATCCTATCCTCTATCTTATCCTATCCACTATCGTCTCCTATCTTCTATCCTATCCAATCCCCTATCCTAGCCTCTATCCTGTCCTCTACCCTATCCTATCCTCTATCCTATCCTATCCTCTATCCTATCCTATCCTCTATCCTATCCGATCCTCTATTCTATCCTATCCTCTATAATATCGTATCCTCTATCATATCCTATTCTCTTTCCTATAATATCATCTATCCTATCCAATTCTCTATCCTATCCTATCCTCTATCCTATCCTATCCTCTATCCCATCCTATTCTCTATCCAACCCTATACTATCCTCTATCGTATCCTATTCTCTATCCTATCCAATCGTATATCGTATCCTCTACCCTATCCTATCCTCTATCCTATCCTATCCTGTATCCTATCCAATCCTCTATCCTATCCTATCCTCTATCCTGTCCTATCCTTTATCCTATCCTATACTCTATCCTATCCTCTCCTCTATCCTATCCTATCCTCTATCCTATCCTATCCTCTATCCTATCCTCTCCTCTATCCTATCCGATCCTCTATCCTATCCTATCCTCTATAATATCGTATCCCCTAACCTATAATATAATTTACCCTATCCTATTCTCTATCCTATCCTATCCTCTATCCTATCCTATCCTCTATCCTATCCTTTCCGCTATCCTATCCTATCCTCTATCCTATCCGATCCTCTTATCCTATCCTATCCTCTATCCTATCCTATCCTCTATCCTATCCTATCCCCTAACCTATCCTATCCTCTATCCTATCCTATCCTCTATCCTATCCTATCCTCTATCCTAGCCTATCCTATCCTATCCTCTATCCTATACTCTATCCTATCCTATCCTCTATCCTATCCTATCCTCTATCCTATCCTATCCTCTATCCTATCCTATACTCTATCCTATCCTATCCTCTATCCGATCCTACTGTCTATCCAATCCTATACTATCCTCTATCGTATCCTATTCTCTATCCTATCCAATCCTATATCGTATCCTCTATCCTATCCTATCCTCTATCCTATCCTATCGTGTATCTTATCCTATCCTCTATCCTATCCTATCCTCTATCCTATCCTATCCTCTATCCTATCCTATCCTCTATCCTATCCGATCCTCTATCCTATCCTATCCTCTATAATATCGTATCCTCTATCATATCCTATTCTCTTTTCTATAATATCATCTATCCTATACCATTCTCTATCCTATCCTATCCTCTACCCTATCCTATCCTCTATCCCATCCTATTCTCTATCCAATCCTATCCTATCCTCTATCGTATCCTATTCTCTATCCTATCCAATCCTATATCGTATCTTCTATCCTATCCGATCCTCTATCCTATCCTATCCTCTATCCTAACCTATCCTCTATCCTATCCTATCCTCTATCCTATCCTTTCCGCTATCCTATCCTGTCCTCTATCCTATCCTATCCTCTATCCTATCCTTTCCCCTAACCTATCCTATCCTCTATCCTATCCTATTCTCTATCCTATCCTATCCTCTTTCCTATCCTATCCTCAATCCTACACTATCCTCTGTCGTATCCTATCCTCTACCCTATCCAATCCTATAACCTATACTCTATCCTATTCTCTATCCTGTCCTATCCTCTATCCTATCCTATCCACTATCGTCTCCTATCTTCTATCCTATCCAATCCCCTATCCTATCCTCTATCCTGTCCTCTACCCTATCCTATCCTCTATCCTATCCGATCCTCTATCCTATCCTATCATCTACCCTATCCTATCCTCTATCCTATCCTATCCTCTTATCCTATCCTAACCTCTATCCTATCCTATCCTCTATCCCATCCTATTCTCTATCCAATCCTATCCTATCCTCTATCGTATCCTATTCTCTATCCTATCCAATCCTATATCGTATCCTCTATGCTATCCTATCCTCTATCCTAACCTATCCTGTATCCTATCCGATCCTCTATCCTATCCTATCCTCTATAATATCGTATCCTTTATCATATCCTATCCTCTTTCCTATAATATCATGTATCCTATCCTATTCTCTATCCTATCCTATACTCTATCCTATCCTATCCTATCCTCTATCCTAGCCTATCCTATCCTATCCTCTATCCTATCCTCTATCCTATCCTATCCTCTATCCTATCCTATCCTCTATCCTATCCTATCCTCTATCCTATCCTATCCTCTATCCGATCCTATTGTCTATCCAATCCTATACTATCCTCTATCGTATCCTATTCTCTATCCTATCCAATCCTATATCGTATCCTCTATCCTATCCTATCCTCTATCCTATCCTATCGTGTATCTTATCCTATCCTCTATCCTATCCTATCCTCTATCCTATCCTATCCTCTATCCTATCATATCCTTTATCCTATCCTATCCTCTATCCTATCCTATCCTCTACCCTATCCTATCCTCTACCCTATCCTATCCTATCCTCTATGCTATCCTATAATCTATCCTATCCTATCCTGTATCGCATCCTATTCTCTATCCAATCCTATCCTATCCTCTATCGTATCCTATTCTCTATCCTATCCAATCCTATATAGTATCCTCTATAATATCCTATCCTCTATCCTATCCTATCCTATATCCTATCCTATCCTCTATCCTATCCTATCCTCTATCCTATCCTATCCTCTATCCTAACCGATCCTCTATCCTATCCTATCCTCTATAATATCGTATCCTCTATCATATCCTATTCTCTTTCCTATAATATCATCTATCCTATCCTATTCTCTATCCTATCCTATCCTCTATCCTATCGTATCCTCTATCCCATCCTATTCTCTATCCAACCCTATACTATCCTCTATCGTATCCTATTCTCTATCCTATCCAATCGTATATCGTATCCTCTATCCTCTCCTATCCTCTATCCTATCCTATCCTGTATCGCATCCTATTCTCTATCCAATCCTATCCTATCCTCTATCGTATCCTATTCTCTATCCTATCCAATCCTATATAGTATCCTCTATCCTATCCTATCCTGTATCCTATCCGATCCTCTATCCTATCCTATCCTCTATAATATCGTATCCTCTAACATATCCTATCCTCTTTCCTATAATATCATCTATCCTATCCTATTCTCTATCCTATTCTATACTCTCTCCTATCCTATCCTGTATCGCATCCTATTCTCTATCCAATCCTATCCTATCCTCTATCGTATCCTATTCTCTATCGTATCCTATTCTCTATCCTAACCAATCCTATATAGTATCCTCTATCCTATCCTATCCTCTATCCTATCCTATCCTATATCCTATCCTATCCTCTATCCTATCCTATCTTCTATCCTATCCTATCCTGTATCCTAACCGATCCTCTATCCTATCCTATCCTCTATAATATCGTATCCTCTATCATATCCTATCCTCTATCCCACCCTATTCTCTATCCAATCCTATCCTATCCTGTATCCTATCCTATCCTCTATCCTATCCTATCCTCTATCCTATCCTTTCCGCTATCCTATCCTATCCTCTATCCTATCCGATCCTCTTATCCTATCCTATCCTCTATCCTATCCTATCCTCTATCCTATCCTATCCCCTAACCTATCCTATCCTCTATCCTATCCTATCCTCTATCCTATCCTATCCTCTTTCCTATCCTATCCACAATCCTACCCTATCCTCTGTCGTATCCTATCCTCTACCCTATCCAATCCTATAACCTATACTCTATCCTATCCTATTCTCTATCCTATCCTATCCTCTATCTTATCCTATCCACTATCGTCTCCTATCTTCTATCCTATCCAATCCCCTATCCTAGCCTCTATCCTGTCCTCTACCCTATCCTATCCTCTATCCTATCCTATCCTCTATCCTATCCTATCCTCTATCCTATCCGATCCTCTATTCTATCCTATCCTCTATAATATCGTATCCTCTATCATATCCTATTCTCTTTCCTATAATATCATCTATCCTATCCAATTCTCTATCCTATCCTATCCTCTATCCTATCCTATCCTCTATCCCATCCTATTCTCTATCCAACCCTATACTATCCTCTATCGTATCCTATTCTCTATCCTATCCAATCGTATATCGTATCCTCTATCCTATCCTATCCTCTATCCTATCCTATCCTGTATCCTATCCAATCCTCTATCCTATCCTATCCTCTATCCTATCCTATCCGTTATCCTATCCTATACTCTATCCTATCCTCTCCTCTATCCTATCCTATCCTCTATCCTATCCTATCCTCTATCCTATCCTATCCTCTATCCTATCCGATCCTCTATCCTATCCTATCCTCTATAATATCGTATCCCCTAACCTATAATATAATTTACCCTATCCTATTCTCTATCCTATCCTATCCTCTATCCTATCCTATCCTCTATCCTATCCTATCCTCTATCCTATCCACTCCTCTATCCTATCCTATCCTCTATCCTATCCTATCCTGTATCCTATCCTATACCTCTATCCTATCCTATCCTCTATCCTATCCTATCCTCTATCCTATCCTATCCTCTACCCTATCCTATCCTCTACCCTATCCTATCCTATCCTCTATGCTATCCTATAATCTATCCTATCCTATCCTCTATCCTATCCTATCCTCTATCCTATCCTATCCTCTATCCTATCCTATCCTCTATCCTATCCTATCCTCTATCCTATCCTATCCTCTATCCTATCCGATCCTCTATCCTATCCTATCCTCTATAATATCGTATCCTCTATCATATCCTATTCTCTTTTCTATAATATCATCTATCCTATCCCATTCTCTATCCTATCCTATCCTCTACCCTATCCTATCCTCTATCCCATCCTATTCTCTATCCAATTCTATCCTATCCTCTATCGTATCCTATTCTCTATCCTATCCAATCCTATATCGTATCTTCTATCCTATCCGATCCTCTATCCTATCCTATCCTGTATCCTATCCTATCCTCTATCCTATCCTATCCTCTATCCTATCCTACTCTTTATCCTATCCTATCCTCTATCCTATCCTATCCTCTATCCTATCCTTTCCGCTATCCAATCCTATCCTCTATCCTATCCGATCCTCTTATCCTATCCTATCCTCTATCCTATCCTATCCTCTATCCTATCCTATCTCCTAACCTATCCTATCCTCTATCCTATCCTATCCTCTATCCTATCCTATCCTCTTTCCTATCCTATCCTCAATCCTACCCTATCCTCAATCCTACCCTATCCTCTGTCGTACCCTATCCTCTACCCTATCCAATCCTATAACCTATACTCTATCCTATCCTATTCTCTATCCTATCCTATCCTCTATCCTATCCTATCCACTATCGTCTCCTATCTTCTATCCTATCCAATCCCCTATCCTATACTCTATCCTGTCCTCTACCCTATCCTATCCTCTATCCTATCCTATCCTCTATCCTATCCTATCCTCTATCCTATCCGATCCTCTATCCTATCCTATCCTCTATAATATCGTATCCTCTATCATATCCTATCCTCTTTCCTATAATATCATCTATCCTATCCTATTCTCTATCCTATCCTATCCTCTATCCTATCCTATCCTCTATCCCATCCTATCCTATCCTATCCTCTATCCAATCCTATCCTATCCTGTATCCTATCCTATCCTCTATCCTATCCTATCCTCGATCCGATCCCATTCTCTATCCTATCCTATCCTATAACCTATCCTATCCTCTATCCTATCCTATCCTCTATCCTATCCTATCCTCTTTCCTATCCTATCCTCAATCCTACCCTACCCTCTGTCGTATCCTATCCTCTACCCTATCCAATCCTATAACCTATACTCTATCCTATCCGATCCTCTATCCTATCCTATCCTCTATAATATCGTATCCTCTATCATATCCTATTCTCTTTCCTATAATATCATCTATCCTATCCTATCCTCTATCCTATCCTATCCTCTATCCTATCCTATCCTGTATCCTATCCTATCCTCTGTCCTATCCTATCCTCTATCCTATCCTATCCTCTATAATATCGTATCCTCTATCATATCCTATTCTCTTTCCTATAATATCATCTATCCTATCCTATTCTCTATCCTATCCTATCCTCTATCCTATCCTATCCTCTATCCCATCCTATTCTCTATCCAACCCTATACTATCCTCTATCGTATCCTATTCCCTATCCTATCCAATCGTATATCGTATCCTCTATCCTATCCTATCCTCTATCCTATCCTCTCCTCTATCCTATCCGATCCTCTATCCTATCCTATCCTCTATCCTATCCTATCCTCTATCCTATCCTATCCTCTATCCCATCCTATTCTCTATCCAATCCTATCCTATCCTCTATCGTATCCTATTCTCTATCCTATCCTATCCTATCCTCTATCGTATCCTATCCTCTATAATATCGTATCCTCTGTCATATCCTATCCTCTTTCCTATAATATCATCTATCCTATCCTATCCTCTATCCTATCCTATCCTCTATCCTATCCTATCCTCTATCCTATCCTATCCTCTATCCTATCCTTTCCTCTATACTATCCTATCCTCTATCCAATCCTATTCTCTAACGTATCCAATCCTATATAGTATCCTCTATCCTATCCTATCCTCTATCCTATCCTATCCTATATCCTATCCTATCCTCTATCCTATCCTATCCTCTATCCTATCCTATCCTCTATCCTAACCGATCCTCTATCCTATAATATCCTCTATAATATCGTATCCTCTATCATATCCTATCGTCTTTCCTATAATATCATCTATCCTATCCTATTCTCTATCCTATCCTATCTTCTATCCTATCCTATCCTCTATCCCATCCTATTCTCTATCCAATCCTATCCTATCCTGTATCCTATCATTATGCTCTATCCTATCCTATCCTATCCTATCCTCTATCCTATCCTATCCTCTATCCTATCCTATCCTCTATCCTATCCTATCCTCTATCCGATCCTATTCTCTATCCAATCCTATACTATCCTCTATCGTATCCTATTCTCTATACTATCCAATCGTATATCGTATCCTCTATCCTATCCTATCCTCTATCCTATCCTTTCCTCTTTCCTATCCTATCCTCAATCCTACCCTATCCTCTGTCGTATCCTATCCTCTACCCTATCCAATCCTATATCCTATACTTTATCCTATCCGATCCTCTATCCTATCCTATCCTCTATCCTATCCTATCCTCTATCCTAACCGATCCTCTATCCTATAATATCCTCTATAATATCGTATCCTCTATCATATCCTATCCTCTTTCCTATAATATCATCTATCCTATCCTATTCTCTATCCTATCCTATCTTCTATCGTATCCTATCCTCTATCCTATCCTATCCTGTATCCTATCCTATCCTCTATCCTATCCTATCCTCTATCCTATCCTATCCTCTATCCTATCCTATCCTCTATCCTATCCTATCCTCTATCCTATCCTATCCTCTATCCTATCCTATCCTCTATCCCATCCTATTCTCTATCCAATCCTATCCTATCCTCTATCGTATCCTATCCTATCCTCTATCGTATCCTATCCTCTATAATATCGTATCCTCTGTCCTATCCTATCCTCTTTCCTATAATATCATCTATCCTATCCTATCCTCTATCCTATCCTATCCTCTATCCTATCCTATCCTCTATCCTATCCTATCCTCTATCCTATCCTTCCCTCTATACTATCCTATCCTCTATCCCATCCTATTCTCTATCCTATCCAATCCTATATAGTATCCTCTATCCTATCCTATCCCCTATCCTATCCTATCCTCTATCCTATCCTATCCTATATCCTATCCTATCCTCTATCCTATCCTATCCTCTATCCTATCCTATCCTCTATCCTAACCGATCCTCTATCCTATCCTATCCTCTATCCTATCCTATCCTCTATCCTATCCTATCCTCTATCCTATCCGATCCTCTATCCTATCCTATCCTCTATAATATCATATCCCCTAACCTATAATATAATTTACCCTATCCTATTCTCTATCCTATCTTATCCTCTATCCTATCCTATCCTCTATCCTATCCTATCCTCTATCCTATCCACTCCTCTATCCTATCCTATCCTCTATCCTATCCTATCCTGTATCCTATCCTATACCTCTATCCTATCCTATCCTCCATGCTATCCTATCCTCTATCCTATCCTATCCTCTATCCTATCCTATCCTCTATCCTATCCTATCCTCTATCCTATCCTATCCTCTATCCTATCCTATCCTCTATCCTATCCTATCCTATCCTATCCTCTATCTTATCCTATCCTCTATCCTATCCTATCCTCTATCCTATCCTATCCTCTATCCTCTCATATCCTTTATCCTATCCTATCCTCTATCCTATCCTATCCTCTACCCTATCCTATCCTCTACCCTATCCTATCCTATCCTCTATGCTATCCTATAATCTATCCTATCCTATCCTCTATCCTACCCTATCCTCTGTCGTATCCTATCCTCTACCCTATCCAATCCTATAACCTATACTCTATCCTATCCGATCCTCTATCCTATCCTATCCTCTATAATATCGTATCCTCTATCATATCCTATTTTCTTTCCTATAATATCATCTATCCTATCCTATCCTCTATCCTATCCTATCCTCTATCCTATCCTATCCTGTATCCTATCCTATCCTCTATCCTATCCTATCCTCTATCCTATCCTTTATCCTATCCTATACTCTATCCTATCCTCTCCTCTATCCTATCCTATCCTCTATCCTATCCTATCCTCTATCCTATCCTATCCTCTATCCTATCCGATCCTCTATCCTATCCTATCCTCTATAATATCGTATCCCCTAACCTATAATATAATTTACCCTATTCTATTCTCTATCCTATCTTATCCTCTATCCTATCCTATCCTCTATCCTATCCTATCCTGTATCCTATCCTATACCTCTATCCTATCCTATCCTCCATGCTATCCTATCCTCTATCCTATCCTATCCTCTATCCTCTCCTATCCTCTATCCTATCCTATCCTCTATCCTATCCTATCCTCTATCCTATCATATCCTCTATCCTATCCTATCCTATCCTATCCTCTATCTTATCCTATCCACTATCCTATCCTATCCTCTATCCTATCCTATCCTCTATCCTCTCATATCCTTTATCCTATCCTATCCTCTATCCTATCCTATCCTCTACCCTATCCTATCCTCTACCCTATCCTATCCTATCCTCTATGCTATCCTATAATCTATCCTATCCTATCCTCTATCCTATCCTATCCTGTATCCTATCCTATCCTCTATCCTATCCTATCCTCTATCCTATCCTATCCTTTATCCTATCCTATACTCTATCCTATCCTCTCCTCTATCCTATCCGATCCTCTATCCTATCCTATCCTCTATCCTATCCTATCCTCTATCCTATCCTATCCTCTATCCCATCCTATTCTCTATCCAATCCTATCCTATCTTCTATCCTATCCTATCCTCTATCCTATCCTATCCTCTATCCCATCCTATTCTCTATCCAATCCTATCCTATCCTCTATCGTATCCTATCCTATCCTCTATCGTATCCTATCCTCTATAATATCGTATCCTCTGTCCTATCCTATCCTCTTTCCTATAATATCATCTATCCTATCCTATCCTCTATCCTATCCTATCCTCTATCCTATCCTATCCTCTATCCTATCCTATCCTCTATCCTATCCTTCCCTCTATACTATCCTATCCTCTATCCCATCCTATTCTCTATCCTATCCAATCCTATATAGTATCCTCTATCCTATCCTATCCCCTATCCTATCCTATCCTCTATCCTATCCTATCCTATATCCTATCCTATCCTCTATCCTATCCTATCCTCTATCCTATCCTATCCTCTATCCTAACCGATCCTCTATCCTATCCTATCCTCTATCCTATCCTATCCTCTATCCTATCCTATCCTCTATCCTATCCGATCCTCTATCCTATCCTATCCTCTATAATATCATATCCCCTAACCTATAATATAATTTACCCTATCCTATTCTCTATCCTATCTTATCCTCTATCCTATCCTATCCTCTATCCTATCCTATCCTCTATCCTATCCTATCCTCTATCCTATCCACTCCTCTATCCTATCCTATCCTCCATGCTATCCTATCCTCTATCCTATCCTATCCTCTATCCTATCCTATCCTCTATCCTATCCTATCCTCTATCCTATCCTACCCTCTATCCTATCCTATCCTCTATCCTATCCTATCCTCTATCCTATCCTATCCTCTATCCTATCCTATCCTCTATCCTATCCTATCCTATCCTATCCTCTATCTTATCCTATCCTCTATCCTATCCTATCCTCTATCCTATCCTATCCTCTATCCTCTCATATCCTTTATCCTATCCTATCCTCTATCCTATCCTATCCTCTACCCTATCCTATCCTCTACCCTATCCTATCCTATCCTCTATGCTATCCTATAATCTATCCTATCCTATCCTCTATCCTATCCTATCCTCTATCCTATCCTTTCCTCTATACTATCCTATCCTCTATCCCATCCTATTCTCTATCCTATCCAATCCTATATAGTATCCTCTATTCTATCCTATCCTCTATCCTATCCTATCCTATATCCTATCCTATCCTCTATCCTATCCTATCCTCTTTCCTATCCTATCCTCTATCCTAACCGATCCTCTATCCTATCCTATCCTCTATAATATCGTATCCTCTATCATATCCTATCCTCTTTCCTATAATATCATCTATCCTATCCTATTCTCTATCCTATCCTATCCTCTATCCTATCCTATCCTCTATCCCATCCTATCCTATCCTATCCTCTATCCAATCCTATCCTATCCTGTATCCTATCCTATCCTCTATCCTATCCTATCCTCGATCCGATCCTATTCTCTATCCAATCCTATACTATCCTCTATCGTATCCTATTCTCTATACTATCCAATCGTATATCGTTTCCTCTATCCTATCCTATCCTCTATCCTATCCTTTCCTCTATACTATCCTATCCTCTATCCCATCCTATTCTCTATCCTATCCAATCCTATATAGTATCCTCTATCCTATCCTATCCTCTATCCTATCCTATCCTATAACCTATCCTATCCTCTATCCTATCCTATCCTCTATCCTATCCTATCCTCTTTCCTATCCTATCCTCAATCCTACCCTACCCTCTGTCGTATCCTATCCTCTACCCTATCCAATCCTATAACCTATACTCTATCCTATCCGATCCTCTATCCTATCCTATCCTCTATAATATCGTATCCTCTATCATATCCTATTCTCTTTCCTATAATATCATCTATCCTATCCTATCCTCTATCCTATCCTATCCTCTATCCTATCCTATCCTGTATCCTATCCTATCCTCTGTCCTATCCTATCCTCTATCCTATCCTATCCTCTATAATATCGTATCCTCTATCATATCCTATTCTCTTTCCTATAATATCATCTATCCTATCCTATTCTCTATCCTATCCTATCCTCTATCCTATCCTATCCTCTATCCCATCCTATTCTCTATCCAACCCTATACTATCCTCTATCGTATCCTATTCCCTATCCTATCCAATCGTATATCGTATCCTCTATCCTATCCTATCCTCTATCCTATCCTCTCCTCTATCCTATCCGATCCTCTATCCTATCCTATCCTCTATCCTATCCTATCCTCTATCCTATCCTACCCTCTATCCCATCCTATTCTCTATCCAATCCTATCCTATCCTCTATCGTATCCTATTCTCTATCCTATCCTATCCTATCCTCTATCGTATCCTATCCTCTATAATATCGTATCCTCTGTCATATCCTATCCTCTTTCCTATAATATCATCTATCCTATCCTATCCTCTATCCTATCCTATCCTCTATCCTATCCTATCCTCTATCCTATCCTATCCTCTATCCTATCCTTTCCTCTATACTATCCTATCCTCTATCCAATCCTATTCTCTAACGTATCCAATCCTATATAGTATCCTCTATCCTATCCTATCCTCTATCCTATCCTATCCTATATCCTATCCTATCCTCTATCCTATCCTATCCTCTATCCTATCCTATCCTCTATCCTAACCGATCCTCTATCCTATAATATCCTCTATAATATCGTATCCTCTATCATATCCTATCCTCTTTCCTATAATATCATCTATCCTATCCTATTCTCTATCCTATCCTATCTTCTATCCTATCCTATCCTCTATCCCATCCTATTCTCTATCCAATCCTATCCTATCCTGTATCCTATCATTATGCTCTATCCTATCCTATCCTATCCTATCCTCTATCCTATCCTATCCTCTATCCTATCCTATCCTCTATCCTATCCTATCCTCTATCCGATCCTATTCTCTATCCAATCCTATACTATCCTCTATCGTATCCTATTCTCTATACTATCCAATCGTATATCGTATCCTCTATCCTATCCTATCCTCTATCCTATCCTTTCCTCTTTCCTATCCTATCCTCAATCCTACCCTATCCTCTGTCGTATCCTATCCTCTACCCTATCCAATCCTATATCCTATACTTTATCCTATCCGATCCTCTATCCTATCCTATCCTCTATCCTATCCTATCCTCTATCCTAACCGATCCTCTATCCTATAATATCCTCTATAATATCGTATCCTCTATCATATCCTATCCTCTTTCCTATAATATCATCTATCCTATCCTATTCTCTATCCTATCCTATCTTCTATCCTATCCTATCCTCTATCCCATCCTATTCTCTATCCAATCCTATCCTATCCTGTATCCTATCATTATGCTCTATCCTATCCTATCCTATCCTATCCTCTATCCTATCCTATCCTCTATCCTATCCTATCCTCTATCCTATCCTATCCTCTATCCGATCCTATTCTCTATCCAATCCTATACTATCCTCTATCGTATCCTATTCTCTATACTATCCAATCGTATATCGTATCCTCTATCCTATCCTATCCTCTATCCTATCCTTTCCTCTTTCCTATCCTATCCTCAATCCTACCCTATCCTCTGTCGTATCCTATCCTCTACCCTATCCAATCCTATATCCTATACTTTATCCTATCCGATCCTCTATCCTATCCTATCCTCTATAATATCGTATCCTCTATCATATCCTATTCTCTTTCCTATAATATCATCTATCCTATCCTATTCTCTATCCTATCCTATCCTATCCTCTATCCCATCCTATTCTCTATCCAACCCTATACTATCCTCTATCGTATCCTATTCTCTATCCTATCCAGTCGTGTATCGTATCCTCTATCCTATCCTATCCTCTATCCTATCCTATCCTGTATCCTATCCTATCCTCTATCCTATCCTATCCTCTATCCTATCCTATCCTTTATCCTATCCTATACTCTATCCTATCCTCTCCTCTATCCTATCCGATCCTCTATCCTATCCTATCCTCTATCCTATCCTATCCTCTATCCTATCCTATCCTCTATCCCATCCTATTCTCTATCCAATCCTATCCTATCCTCTATCCTATCCTATCCTCTATCCTATCCTATCCTCTATCCCATCCTATTCTCTATCCAATCCTATCCTATCCTCTATCGTATCCTATCCTATCCTCTATCGTATCCTATCCTCTATAATATCGTATCCTCTGTCCTATCCTATCCTCTTTCCTATAATATCATCTATCCTATCCTATCCTCTATCCTATCCTATCCTCTATCCTATCCTATCCTCTATCCTATCCTATCCTCTATCCTATCCTATCCTCTATCCTATCCTTCCCTCTATACTATCCTATCCTCTATCCCATCCTATTCTCTATCCTATCCAATCCTATATAGTATCCTCTATCCTATCCTATCCCCTATCCTATCCTATCCTCTATCCTATCCTATCCTATATCCTATCCTATCCTCTATCCTATCCTATCCTCTATCCTATCCTATCCTCTATCCTAACCGATCCTCTATCCTATCCTATCCTCTATCCTATCCTATCCTCTATCCTATCCTATCCTCTATCCTATCCGATCCTCTATCCTATCCTATCCTCTATAATATCATATCCCCTAACCTATAATATAATTTACCCTATCCTATTCTCTATCCTATCTTATCCTCTATCCTATCCTATCCTCTATCCTATCCTATCCTCTATCCTATCCACTCCTCTATCCTATCCTATCCTCTATCCTATCCTATCCTGTATCCTATCCTATACCTCTATCCTATCCTATCCTGTATCCTATCCTATACCTCTATCCTATCCTATCCTCCATGCTATCCTATCCTCTATCCTATCCTATCCTCTATCCTATCCTATCCTCTATCCTATCCTATCCTCTATCCTATCCTATCCTCTATCCTATCCTATCCTCTATCCTATCCTATCCTCTATCCTATCCTATCCTATCCTATCCTCTATCTTATCCTATCCTCTATCCTATCCTATCCTCTATCCTATCCTATCCTCTATCCTCTCATATCCTTTATCCTATCCTATCCTCTATCCTATCCTATCCTCTACCCTATCCTATCCTCTACCCTATCCTATCCTATCCTCTATGCTATCCTATAATCTATCCTATCCTATCCTCTATCCTACCCTATCCTCTGTCGTATCCTATCCTCTACCCTATCCAATCCTATAACCTATACTCTATCCTATCCGATCCTCTATCCTATCCTATCCTCTATAATATCGTATCCTCTATCATATCCTATTTTCTTTCCTATAATATCATCTATCCTATCCTATCCTCTATCCTATCCTATCCTCTATCCTATCCTATCCTGTATCCTATCCTATCCTCTATCCTATCCTATCCTCTATCCTATCCTTTATCCTATCCTATACTCTATCCTATCCTCTCCTCTATCCTATCCTATCCTCTATCCTATCCTATCCTCTATCCTATCCTATCCTCTATCCTATCCGATCCTCTATCCTATCCTATCCTCTATAATATCGTATCCCCTAACCTATAATATAATTTACCCTATTCTATTCTCTATCCTATCTTATCCTCTATCCTATCCTATCCTCTATCCTATCCTATCCTGTATCCTATCCTATACCTCTATCCTATCCTATCCTCCATGCTATCCTATCCTCTATCCTATCCTATCCTCTATCCTATCCTATCCTCTATCCTATCCTATCCTCTATCCTATCCTATCCTCTATCCTATCATATCCTCTATCCTATCCTATCCTATCCTATCCTCTATCTTATCCTATCCACTATCCTATCCTATCCTCTATCCTATCCTATCCTCTATCCTCTCATATCCTTTATCCTATCCTATCCTCTATCCTATCCTATCCTCTACCCTATCCTATCCTCTACCCTATCCTATCCTATCCTCTATGCTATCCTATAATCTATCCTATCCTATCCTCTATCCTATCCTATCCTGTATCCTATCCTATCCTCTATCCTATCCTATCCTCTATCCTATCCTATCCTTTATCCTATCCTATACTCTATCCTATCCTCTCCTCTATCCTATCCGATCCTCTATCCTATCCTATCCTCTATCCTATCCTATCCTCTATCCTATCCTATCCTCTATCCCATCCTATTCTCTATCCAATCCTATCCTATCTTCTATCCTATCCTATCCTCTATCCTATCCTATCCTCTATCCCATCCTATTCTCTATCCAATCCTATCCTATCCTCTATCGTATCCTATCCTATCCTCTATCGTATCCTATCCTCTATAATATCGTATCCTCTGTCCTATCCTATCCTCTTTCCTATAATATCATCTATCCTATCCTATCCTCTATCCTATCCTATCCTCTATCCTATCCTATCCTCTATCCTATCCTATCCTCTATCCTATCCTATCCTCTATCCTATCCTATCCTCTATCCTATCCTTCCCTCTATACTATCCTATCCTCTATCCCATCCTATTCTCTATCCTATCCAATCCTATATAGTATCCTCTATCCTATCCTATCCCCTATCCTATCCTATCCTCTATCCTATCCTATCCTATATCCTATCCTATCCTCTATCCTATCCTATCCTCTATCCTATCCTATCCTCTATCCTAACCGATCCTCTATCCTATCCTATCCTCTATCCTATCCTATCCTCTATCCTATCCTATCCTCTATCCTATCCGATCCTCTATCCTATCCTATCCTCTATAATATCATATCCCCTAACCTATAATATAATTTACCCTATCCTATTCTCTATCCTATCTTATCCTCTATCCTATCCTATCCTCTATCCTATCCTATCCTCTATCCTATCCTATCCTCTATCCTATCCACTCCTCTATCCTATCCTATCCTCTATCCTATCCTATCCTGTATCCTATCCTATACCTCTATCCTATCCTATCCTCCATGCTATCCTATCCTCTATCCTATCCTATCCTCTATCCTATCCTATCCTCTATCCTATCCTATCCTCTATCCTATCCTATCCTCTATCCTATCCTATCCTCTATCCTATCCTATCCTATCCTATCCTCTATCTTATCCTATCCTCTATCCTATCCTATCCTCTATCCTATCCTATCCTCTATCCTCTCATATCCTTTATCCTATCCTATCCTCTATCCTATCCTATCCTCTACCCTATCCTATCCTCTACCCTATCCTATCCTATCCTCTATGCTATCCTATAATCTATCCTATCCTATCCTCTATCCTACCCTATCCTATGTCGTATCCTATCCTCTACCCTATCCAATCCTATAACCTATACTCTATCCTATCCGATCCTCTATCCTATCCTATCCTCTATAATATCGTATCCTCTATCATATCCTATTTTCTTTCCTATAATATCATCTATCCTATCCTATCCTCTATCCTATCCTATCCTCTATCCTATCCTATCCTGTATCCTATCCTATCCTCTATCCTATCCTATCCTCTATCCTATCCTTTATCCTATCCTATACTCTATCCTATCCTCTCCTCTATCCTATCCTATCCTCTATCCTATCCTATCCTCTATCCTATCCTATCCTCTATCCTATCCGATCCTCTATCCTATCCTATCCTCTATAATATCGTATCCCCTAACCTATAATATAATTTACCCTATCCTATTCTCTATCCTATCTTATCCTCTATCCTATCCTATCCTCTATCCTATCCTATCCTGTATCCTATCCTATACCTCTATCCTATCCTATCCTCCATGCTATCCTATCCTCTATCCTATCCTATCCTCTATCCTATCCTATCCTATCCTATCCTCTATCTTATCCTATCCACTATCCTATCCTATCCTCTATCCTATCCTATCCTCTATCCTCTCATATCCTTTATCCTATCCTATCCTCTATCCTATCCTATCCTCTACCCTATCCTATCCTCTACCCTATCCTATCCTATCCTCTATGCTATCCTATAATCTATCCTATCCTATCCTCTATCCTATCCTATCCTGTATCCTATCCTATACTCTATCCTATCCTTTCCTCTATACTATCCTATCCTCTATCCCATCATATTCTCTATCCTATCCAATCCTATATAGTATCCTCTATCCTATCCTATCCTCTATCCTATCCTATCCTATATCCTATCCTATCCACTATCCTATCCTATCCTCTATCCTATCCTATCCTCTATCCTAACCGATCCTCTATCCTATCCTATTCTCTATAATATCGTATCCTCTATCATATCCTATCCTCTTTCCTATAATATCATCTATCCTATTCTATTCTCTATCCTATCCTATCCTCTATCCTATCCTATCCTCTATCCCATCCTATTCTCTATCCAATCCTATCCTATCCTTTATCCTATCCTATACTCTATCCTATCCTCTCCTCTATCCTATCCTATCCTCTATCCTATCCTATCCTCTATCCTATCCTATCCTCTATCCTATCCTATCCTCTATCCTATCCTATCCTCTATGCTATCCTATCCTCTATCCTATCCTATCCTCTATCCTATCCTATCCTCTATCCTATCCTATCCTCTATCCTATCCTATCCTCTGTCCTATCCTATCCTCTATCCTATCCTATCCTCTACCCTATCCTATCCTATCCTCTATGCTATCCTATAATCTATCCTATCCTATCCTCTATCCTATCCTATCCTCTATCCTATCCTATCCTTTATCCTATCCTATCCTCTATCGTCTGCTATCTTCAATACAATCCAATCCCCTATCCTATCCTCTATCCTATCCTATCCTCTATAATATCCACTCCTCTATCCTATCCTATCCTCTATCCTATCCTATCCTGTATCCTATCCTATCCTATCCTATCCTATCCTCTATCCTATCCTATCCTATCCTATCCTCTTTCCTATCCTATCCTCAATCCTACCCTATCCTCTGTCGTATCCTATCCTCTACCCTATCCAATCCTATAACCTATACTCTATCCTATCCGATCCTCTATCCTATCCTATCCTCTATAATATCGTATCCTCTATCATATCCTATTCTCTTTCCTATAATATCATCTATCCTATCCTATCCTCTATCCTATCCTATCCTGTATCCTATCCTATCCTCTATCCTATCCTATCCTCTATCCTATCCTATCCTTTATCCTATCCTATACTCTATCCTATCCTATCCTGTATCCTATCCTATCCTCTATCCTATCATATCCTCTTATCCTATCCTATCCTCTATCCTATCCTATCCTCTATCCTATCCTATCCTCTATCCTATCCTATCCTCTATCCTATCCGATCCTCTATCCTATCCGATCCTCTATAATATCGTAACCTCTATCATATCCTATCCTCTTTCCTATAATATCATCTATCCTACCCTATTCTCTATCCTATCCTATACTCTATCCTATGCTATCCTCTATCCCATCCTATTCACTCTCCAATCCTATCCTATCCTCTATCCTATCCTATCCTGTATCCTATCCTATCCTCTATCCTATCCTATCCTATCCTCTATCCGATCCTATCCTATATCCTATCCTATCCTCTATCCTATCCTATCCTCTTATCCTATCCTATCCTCTATCCTATCCTATCCTCTATCCTATCCTATCCTCTATCCTATCCGATCCTCTATCCTATCCGATTCTCTATAATATCGTATCCTCTATCATATCCTATCCTCTTTCCTATCATATCATCTATCCTATCCTATTCTCTACACTATCCTATACTCTATCCTATGCTATCCTCTATCCCATCCTATTCTCTATCCAATCCTATCCTATCCACTATCGTATCCTATTCTCTATCCTATCCAATCCTATATCGTATCCTCTATCCTATCCTATCCTGTATCCTATCCTATCCTGTATCCTATCCTGTATCCTAGCCTATCCTGTATCCTATCCTATCCTCTATCCTATCGTATCCTCTATCCCATCCTATCCTCTATCCTATCTTATCCTCTATACTATCCTATTCTCTATCCCATCCTATTCTCTATCCAATCCTATTCTATCCTCTATCCTATCCTATCCTCTATCCTATCCAATCCTATATCGTATCCTCTATGCTATCCAATCCTCTATCCTATCGTATCCTGTATCCTATCCTATCCTCTATCCTATCCTATCCTCTATCCTATCCTATCCTCTATCCTATCCTATCCTCTATCCTATCCTATCCTGTATCCTATCCTATCCTCTATCCTATCCTATCCTCTATCCGATCCTATCCTATATCCTATCCTATCCTCTCTCCTATCCTATCCTCTATCCTATCCTATCCTCTATCCTATCCTCTCCTCTATCCTATCCTATCCTCTATCCTATCCTATCCTCTATCCTATCCTATCCTCTATCCTATCCTATCCTCTATCCTATCCTATCCTCTATCCTATTCTATCCTCTATCCTATCCTATCCTCTAACCTATCCTATCCTCTATCCTATCCTATCCTCTATCCTATCCTATCCTCTATCCTATCCTATCCTCTATCCTATCCTATCCTCTATCCTATCCTATCCTCTATCCTATCCTATCCTCTATCCTATCCTATCCTCTATCCTATCCTATCCTCTATCCTATCCTATCCTCTATCCTATCCTATCCTCTATCCTATCCTATCCTCTATCCTATCCTATCCTCTATCCTATCCTATCCTCTATCCGACCCTATCCTATATCCTATCCTATCTTCTCTCCTATCCTATTCTGTATCACACCCTATCCTCTATCCTATCCTATCCTCTATCCTATCCTATCCTCTATCCTATCCTATCCTCTATCCTATCCTATCCTCTATCCTATCCCATCCTCTATCCTATCCTATCCTCTATCCTAGCCTATCCTCTATCCTATCCTATCCTCTATCCTATCCTATCCTCTATCCTATCCTCTCTTCTATCCTATCCTATCCTCTATCCTATCCTATCCTCTATCCTATCCTTTCCGCTATCCTATCCTATTCTCTATAATATCGTATCCTCTGTCCTATCCTTGCTGTATCCTATAATATCATATATTCTATCCTATTCTCTATCCTATCCTATCCTATCCTCAATCCTACCCTATCCTCTGTCGTATCCTATCCTCTACCCTATGCAATCCTATAACCTATACTCTATCCTATCCGATCCTCTATCCTATCCTATCCTCTATAATATCGTATCCTCTATCATATCCTATTCTCTTTCCTATAATATCATCTATCCTATCCTATTCTCTATCCTATCCTATCCTCTATCCTATCCTATCCTCTATCCCATCCTATTCTCTATGCAACCCTATTCTATCCTCTATCGTATCCTATTCTCTATCCTATCCAATCGTATATCGTATCCTCTATCCTATCCTATCCTCTATCCTATCCTATCCTGTATCCTATCCTGTATCCTAGCCTATCCTGTATCCTATCCTATCCTCTATCCTATCCTATCCTCTATCCTATCCTATCCTCTATCCTATCTTATCCTCTATACTATCCTATTCTCTATCCCATCCTATTCTCTATCCAATCCTATTCTATCCTCTATCCTATCCTATCCTCTATCCTATCCAATCCTATATCGTATCCTCTATGCTATCCAATCCTCTATCCTATCGTATCCTGTATCCTATCCCATCCTCTATCCTATCCTATCCTCTATCCTATCCTATCCTCTATCCTATCCTATCCTGTATCCTATCCTATCCTCTATCCTATCCTATCCTCTATCCGATCCTATCCTATATCCTATCCTATCCTCTCTCCTATCCTATCCTGTATCACATCCTATCCTCTATACTATCCCATCCTCTATCCTATCCTTTCCGCTACCCTATCCTATCCTCTATAATATTGTATCCTCTGTCCTATCCTTGCTCCATCCTATAATATCATATATCCTATCCTATTCTCTATCCTATCCTATCCTATCCTCTATCGTATCCTATCCTCTATCCTAGCCAATCCTATAACCTATACTCTATCCTCTCCTATCCTCTATCCTATCCTATCCTGTATCCTATCCTATCCTCTATCCTATCCTATCCTCTATCCTATCCTATCCTCCATCCTATCCTATCCTCTATCCTATCCTATCCTCTATCCTATCCTATCATCTATCCTATCCTATCCTCTATCCTATCCTATCCTCTATCCTATCCTATCCTCTATCCTATCCTATCCTCTATCCTATCCTATCCTCTATCCTATCCTATCCTCTATCCTATCTTATCCTCTATCCTATCCTATCCTCTATCCTATCCTATCCTCTATCCTATCCTATCCTCTATCCTATCCTATCCTCTATCCTATCCTATCCTCTATCCTATCCTATCCTCTATCCTATCCTATCCTCTATCCTATCCTATCCTCCATCCTATCCTATCCTCTATCCTATCCTATCCTCTATCCTATCCTATCCTCTATCCTATCCTATCCTCTATCCTATCCTATCCTCTATCCTATCCTATCCTCTATCCTATCCTATCCTCTATCCCATCCTATCCTCTATCCTATCCTATCCTCTATCCGACCCTATCCTATATCCTATCCTATCTTCTCTCCTATCCTATCCTGTATCACATCCTATCCTCTATCCTATCCTATCCTCTATCCTATCCTATCCTCTATCCTATCCTATCCTCTATCCCATCCTATCCTCTATCCTATCCTCTATCCTATCCTATCCTCTATCCTATCCTATCCTCTATCCTATCCTATCCTCTATCCTATCCTATCCTCTATCCAATCCTATCCTCTATCCTATCCTATCCTCTATCCTATCCTATCCTCTAACCTATCCTATCCTCTATCCTATCCTATCCTCTATCCTATCCTTTCCGCTATCCTATCCTATCCTCTATAATATCGTATCCTCTGTCCTATCCTTGCTCTATCCTATAAAATCATATATTCTATCCTATTCTCTATCCTATCCTATCCTATTATCTATCGTATCCTATCCTCTATCGTATCCTATCCTCTATACTATCCAATCCTATATCCTATGCTCTATCATATCTTATCCTCTATGCTATCCTATCCTTTATCCGATCCTATCCTCTATCCTATCCTATCCTCTATCCTATCCTATCCTCTATCCTATCCTATCCTCTATCCTATCCGATCCTCTATCCTATCCTATCCTCTATAATATCGTATCCCCTAACCTATAATATAATTTACCCTATCCTATTCTCTATCCTATCCTATCCTCTATCCTATCCTATCCTCTATCCTATCCTATCCTCTATCCTATCCTATCCTCTATCCTACCCTATCCTCTATCCTATCGTTTCCGCTATCCTATCCTATCCTCTATAATATCGTATCCTCTGTCCTATCCTTGCTCTATCTTATAATATCATATATTCTATCCTATTCTCTATCCTATCCTATCCTATCCTCAATCCTACCCTATCCTCTGTCGTATCCTATCCTCTACCCTATCCAATCCTATAACCTATACTCTATCCTATCCGATCCTCTATCCTATCCTATCCTCTATAATATCGTATCCTCTATCATATCCTATTCTCTTTCCTATAATATCATCTATCCTATCCTATTCTCTATCCTATCCTATCCTCTATCCTATCCTATCCTCTATCCCATCCTATTCTCTATCCAACCCTATACTATCCTCTATCGTATCCTATTCTCTATCCTATCCAATCGTATATCGTATCCTCTATCCTATCCTATCCTCTATCCTATCCTATCCTCTATCCTATCCTATCCTCTATCCTATCCTATCCTGTATCCTATCCTATCCTCTATCCTATCCTCTCCTCTATCCTATCCTATCCTTTATCCTATCCTATACTCTATCCTATCCTCTCCTCTATCCTATCCTATCCTCTATCCTATCCTATCCTCTATCCTATCCTATCCTCTATCCTATCCTATCCTCTATCCTATCCTATCCTCTATCCTATACTATCCTCTATCCTATCCTATCCTCTATCCTATCCTATCCTCTATCCTATCCTATCCTCTACCCTATCCTATCCTCTACCCTATGCTATCCTATCCTCTATGCTATCCTATAATCTATCCTATCCTATCCTCTATCCTATCCTATCCTCTATCCTATCCTATCCTCTATCCTATCCTATCCTCTATCCTATCCTATCCTCTATCGTCTGCTATCTTCAATACAATCCAATCCCCTATCCTATCCTCTATCCTATCCTATCCTCTATAATATCCACTCCTCTATCCTATCCTATCCTCTATCCTATCCTACCCTCTATCCGATCCTATCCTCTATCCTATCCTATCCTATCCTCTATCCTATCCTATACTCTATCCGATCCTATTGTCTATCCAATCCTATACTATCCTCTATCGTATCCTATTCTCTATCCTATCCAATCCTATATCGTATCCTCTATCCTATCCTATCCTCTATCCTATCCTATCCTGTATCCTATCCTATCCTCTATCCTATCATATCCTCTATCCTATCCGATCCTCTATCCTATCCGATCCTCTATAATATCGTATCCTCTATCATATCCTATCCTCTTTCCTATAATATCATCTATCCTACCCTATTCTCTATCCTATCCTATACTCTATCCTATGCTATCCTCTATCCCATCCTATTCTCTCTCCAAGCCTATCCTATCCTCTATCCTATCCTATCCTGTATCCTATCCTATCCTCTATCCGATCCTATCCTATATCCTATCCTATCCTCTATCCTATCCTATCCTATCCTCTTATCCTATCCTATCCTCTATCCTATCCTATCCTCTATCCTATCCTATCCTCTATCCTATCCGATCCTCTATCCTATCCGATTCTCTATAATATCGTATCCTCTATCATATCCTATCCTCTTTCCTATCATATCATCTATCCTATCCTATTCTCTACACTATCCTATACTCTATCCTATGCTACCCTCTATCCCATCCTATTCTCTATCCAATCCTATCCTATCCACTATCGTATCCTATTCTCTATCCTATCCAATCCTATATCGTATCCTCTATCGTATCCTATTCTCTATCCTATCCAATCGTATATCGTATCCTCTATCCTATCCTATCCTCTATCCTATCCTATCCTCTATCCTATCCTATCCTCTATCCTATCCTATCCTCTATCCGACCCTATCCTATATCCTATCCTATCTTCTCTCCTATCCTATCCTGTATCACATCCTATCCTCTATCCTATCCTATCCTCTATCCTATCCAATCCTATATCGTATCCTCTATGCTATCCAATCCTCTATCCTATCGTATCCTGTATCCTATCCTATCCTCTATCCTATCCTATCCTCTATCCTATCCTATCCTCTATCCTATCCTATCCTGTATCCTATCCTATCCTCTATCCTATCCTATCCTCTATCCGATCCTATCCTATATCCTATCCTATCCTCTCTCCTATCCTATCCTGTATCACATCCTATCCTCTATACTATCCTATCCTCTATCCTATCCTTTCCGCTACCCTATCCTATCCTCTATAATATCGTATCCTCTGTCCTATCCTATCCTCTATCCTATCCTATCCTCTATCCTATCCTATCCTCTATCCTATCCTATCCTCTATCCTATCCTATCCTCTATCCTATCCTATCCTATCCTATCCTCTATCCTATACTATCCTCTATCCTATCCTATCCTCTATCCTATCCTATCCTCTATCCTATCCTATTCTCTACCCTATCCTATCCTCTACCCTATGCTATCCTATCCTCTATGCTATCCTATAATCTATCCTATCCTATCTTCTATATTATCCTATCCTCTATCCTATCCTATCCTCTATCCTATCCTATCCTCTATCGTCTGCTATCTTCAATACAATCCAATCCCCTATCCTATCCTCTATCCTATCCTATCCTCTATAATATCCACTCCTCTATCCTATCCTATCATCTATCCTATCCTATCCTCTATCCGATCCTATCCTCTATCCTATCCTATCCTATCCTCTATCCTATCCTCTCCGCTATCCTATCCTATACTCTATCCGATCCTATTGTCTATCCAATCCTATACTATCCTCTATCGTATCCTATTCTCTATCCTATCCAATCCTATATCATATCCTCTATCCTATCCTATCCTCTATCCTATCCTATCCTGTATCCTATCCTATCCTCTATCCTATCATATCCTCTTATCCTATCCTATCCTCTGTCCTATCCTATCCTCAATCCTACCCTATCCTCTGTCGTATCCTATCCTCTACCCTATCCAATCCTATAACCTATACTCTATCCTATCCGATCCTCTATCCTATCCTATCCTCTATAATATCGTATCCTCTATCATATCCTATTCTCTTTCCTATAATATCATCTATCCTATCCTATTCTCTATCCTGTCCTATCCTCTATCCTATCCTATCCTCTATCCCATCCTATTCTCTATCCAACCCTATACTATCCTCTATCGTATCCTATTCTCTATCCTATCCAATCGTATATCGTATCCTCTATCCTATCCTATCCTCTATCCTATCCACTCCTCTATCCTATCCTATCCTCTATCCTATCCTATCCTGTTTCCTATCCTATACTCTATCCTATCCTCTCCTCTATCCTATCCTATCCTCTATCCTATCCTATCCTCTATCCTATCCTATCCTCTATCCTATCCGATCCTCTATCCTATCCTATCCTCTATAATATCGTATCCCCTAACCTATAATATAATTTACCCTATCCTATTCTCTATCCTATCCTATCCTCTATCCTATCCTATCCTCTATCCTATCCTATCCTCTATCCTATCCTATCCTCTATCCTACCCTATCCTCTATCCTATCCTTTCCGCTATCCTATCCTATCCTCTATAATATCGTATCCTCTGTCCTATCCTTGCTCTATCTTATAATATCATATATTCTATCCTATTCTCTATCCTATCCTATCCTATCCTCAATCCTACCCTATCCTCTGTCGTATCCTATCCTCTACCCTATCCAATCCTATAACCTATACTCTATCCTATCCGATCCTCTATCCTATCCTATCCTCTATAATATCGTATCCTCTATCATATCCTATTCTCTTTCCTATAATATCATCTATCCTATCCTATTCTCTATCCTATCCTATCCTCTATCCTATCCTATCCTCTATCCCATCCTATTCTCTATCCAACCCTATACTATCCTCTATCGTATCCTATTCTCTATCCTATCCAATCGTATATCGTATCCTCTATCCTATCCTATCCTCTATCCTATCCTATCCTCTATCCTATCCTATCCTCTATCCTATCCTATCCTCTATCCTATCCTATCCTCTATCCTATCCTATCCTGTATCCTATCCTATCCTCTATCCTATCCTATCCTCTATCCTATCCTATCCTTTATCCTATCCTATACTCTATCCTATCCTCTCCTCTATCCTATCCTATCCTCTATCCTATCCTATCCTCTATCCTATCCTATCCTCTATCCTATCCGATCCTCTATCCTATCCTATCCTCTATAATATCGTATCCCCTAACCTATAATATAATTTACCCTATCCTATTCTCTATCCTATCCTATCCTCTATCCTATCCTATCCTCTATCCTATCCTATCCTCTATCCTATCTACTCCTCTATCCTATCCTATCCTCTATCCTATCCTATCCTGTATCCTATCCTATACCTCTATCCTATCCTATCCTCTATCCTATCCTATCCTCTATCCTATCCTATCCTCTATCCTATCCTATCCTCTATCCTATCCTATCCTCTATCCGATCCTATCCTCTATCCTATCCTATCCTATCCTCTATCCTATCCTATACTCTATCCGATCCTATTGTCTATCCAATCCTATACTATCCTCTATCGTATCCTATTCTCTATCCTATCCAATCCTATATCGTATCCTCTATCCTATTCTATCCTCTATCCTATCCTATCCTGTATCCTATCCTATCCTCTATCCTATCATATCCTCTATCCTATCCGATCCTCTATCCTATCCGATCCTCTATAATATCGTATCCTCTATCATATCCTATCCTCTTTCCTATAATATCATCTATCCTACCCTATTCTCTATCCTATCCTATACTCTATCCTATGCTATCCTCTATCCCATCCTATTCTCTCTCCAATCCTATCCTATCCTCTATCCTATCCTATCCTGTATCCTATCCTATCCTCTATCCTATCCTATCCTATCCTCTATCCGATCCTATCCTATATCCTATCCTATCCTCTATCCTATCCTATCCTATCCTCTTATCCTATCCTATCCTCTATCCTATCCTATCCTCTATCCTATCCTATCCTCTATCCTATCCGATCCTCTATCCTATCCGATTCTCTATAATATCGTATCCTCTATCATATCCTATCCTCTTTCCTATCATATCATCTATCCTATCCTATTCTCTACACTATCCTATACTCTATCCTATGCTATCCTCTATCCCATCCTATTCTCTATCCAATCCTATCCTATCCACTATCGTATCCTATTCTCTATCCTATCGAATCCTATATCGTATCCTCTATCCTATCCTATCCTGTATCCTATCCTATCCTGTATCCTATCCTGTATCCTAGCCTATCCTGTACCCTATCCTATCCTCTATCCTATCCTATCCTCTATCCTATCCTATCCTCTATCCGACCCTATCCTATATCCTATCCTATCTTCTCTCCTATCCTATCCTGTATCACATCCTATCCTCTATCCTATCCATTCCTCTATCCTATCCAATCCTATATCGTATCCTCTATGCTATCCAATCCTCTATCCTATCGTATCCTGTATCCTATCCTATCCTCTATCCTATCCTATCCTCTATCCTATCCTATCCTCTATCCTATCCTATCCTGTATCCTATCCTATCCTCTATCCTATCCTATCCTCTATCCGATCCTATCCTATATCCTATCCTATCCTCTCTCCTATCCTATCCTGTATCACATCCTATCCTCTATACTATCCTATCCTCTATCCTATCCTTTCCGCTACCCTATCCTATCCTCTATAATATCGTATCCTCTATCATATCCTATTCTCTTTCCTATAATATCATCTATCCTATCCTATTCTCTATCCTATGCTATCCTCTATCCTATCCTATCCTCTATCCCATCCTATTCTCTATTCAACCCTATACTATCCTCTATCGTATCCTATTCTCTATCCTATCCAATCGTATATCGTATCCTCTATCCTATCCTATCCTGTATCCTATCCTATCCTCTATCCTATCCTATCCTCTATCCTATCCTATCCTTTATCCTATCCTATACTCTATCCTTTCCTCTCCTCTATCCTATCCTATCCTCTATCCTATCCTATCCTCTATCCTATCCTATCCTCTATCCTATCCGATCCTCTATCCTATCCTATCCTCTATAATATCGTATCCCCTAACCTATAATATAATTTACCCTATCCTATTCTCTATCCTATCCTATCCTCTATCCTATCCTATCCTCTATCCTATCCTATCCTTTATCCTATCCTATCCTCTATCCTATCCAATCACCTATCCTATTCTCTATCCAATCCTATACTCTATCCAATCCTATCCTCTATAATATCGTATCCCCTATCCTATAATATAATTTACACTATCCTATTCTCTATACTATCCTATCCTCTATCCTATCCTATCCTCTATCCTATCCTCTATCCTGTCCACTCCTCTATCCTATCCTATCCTCTATCCTATCCTATCCTGTATCCTATCCTATACCTCTATCCTATCCTATCCTCTATCCTATCCTATCCTCTATCCTATCCTATCCTCTATCCTATCCTATACTCTATCCTATCCTATCCTCTATCCTATCCTATCCTGTATCCTATCCTATCCTCTATCCTATCCTATCCTGTATCCTATCCTATCCTCTATCCTATCCTCTATCCTATCCTATCCTCTATCCGATCCTATCCTCTATCCTATCCTCTCCGCTATCCTATCCTATCCTCTATCCTATCCTATCCTCTATCCTATCCTATCCTCTATCCTATCCGATCCTCTATCCTATCCGATTCTCTATAATATCGTATCCTCTATCATATCCTATCCTCTTTCCTATCATATCATCTATCCTATCCTATTCTCTACACTATCCTATACTCTATCCTATGCTATCCTCTATCCCATCCTATTCTCTATCCAATCCTATCCTATCCACTATCGTATCCTATTCTCTATCCTATCCAATCCTATATCGTATCCTCTATCCTATCCTATCCTGTATCCTATCCTATCCTGTATCCTATCCTGTATCCTAGCCTATCCTGTATCCTATCCTATCCTCTATCCTATCGTATCCTCTATCCCATCCTATCCTCTATCCTATCTTATCCTCTATACTATCCTATTCTCTATCCCATCCTATTCTCTATCCAATCCTATTCTATCCTCTATCCTATCCTATCCTCTATCCTATCCAATCCTATATCGTATCCTCTATGCTATCCAATCCTCTATCCTATCGTATCCTGTATCCTATCCTATCCTCTATCCTATCCTATCCTCTATCCTATCCTATCCTCTATCCTATCCTATCCTCTATCCTATCCTATCCTGTATCCTATCCTATCCTCTATCCTATCCTATCCTCTATCCGATCCTATCCTATATCCTATCCTATCCTCTCTCCTATCCTATCCTCTATCCTATCCTATCCTCTATCCTATCCTCTCCTCTATCCTATCCTATCCTCTATCCTATCCTATCCTCTATCCTATCCTATCCTCTATCCTATCCTATCCTCTATCCTATCCTATCCTCTATCCTATTCTATCCTCTATCCTATCCTATCCTCTAACCTATCCTATCCTCTATCCTATCCTATCCTCTATCCTATCCTATCCTCTATCCTATCCTATCCTCTATCCTATCCTATCCTCTATCCTATCCTATCCTCTATCCTATCCTATCCTCTATCCTATCCTATCCTCTATCCTATCCTATCCTGTATCCTATCCTATCCTCTATCCTATCCTATCCTCTATCCTATCCTATCCTCTATCCTATCCTATCCTCTATCCGACCCTATCCTATATCCTATCCTATCTTCTCTCCTATCCTATCCTGTATCACACCCTATCCTCTATCCTATCCTATCCTCTATCCTATCCTATCCTCTATCCTATCCTATCCTCTATCCTATCCTATCCTCTATCCTATCCCATCCTCTATCCTATCCTATCCTCTATCCTAGCCTATCCTCTATCCTATCCTATCCTCTATCCTATCCTATCCTCTATCCTATCCTCTCTTCTATCCTATCCTATCCTCTATCCTATCCTATCCTCTATCCTATCCTTTCCGCTATCCTATCCTATCCTCTATAATATCGTATCCTCTGTCCTATCCTTGCTCTATCCTATAATATCATATATTCTATCCTATTCTCTATCCTATCCTATCCTATCCTCAATCCTACCCTATCCTCTGTCGTATCCTATCCTCTACCCTATGCAATCCTATAACCTATACTCTATCCTATCCGATCCTCTATCCTATCCTATCCTCTATAATATCGTATCCTCTATCATATCCTATTCTCTTTCCTATAATATCATCTATCCTATCCTATTCTCTATCCTATCCTATCCTCTATCCTATCCTATCCTCTATCCCATCCTATTCTCTATGCAACCCTATTCTATCCTCTATCGTATCCTATTCTCTATCCTATCCAATCGTATATCGTATCCTCTATCCTATCCTATCCTCTATCCTATCCTATCCTGTATCCTATCCTGTATCCTAGCCTATCCTGTATCCTATCCTATCCTCTATCCTATCCTATCCTCTATCCTATCCTATCCTCTATCCTATCTTATCCTCTATACTATCCTATTCTCTATCCCATCCTATTCTCTATCCAATCCTATTCTATCCTCTATCCTATCCTATCCTCTATCCTATCCAATCCTATATCGTATCCTCTATGCTATCCAATCCTCTATCCTATCGTATCCTGTATCCTATCCTATCCTCTATCCTATCCTATCCTCTATCCTATCCTATCCTCTCTCCTATCCTATCCTGTATCACATCCTATCCTCTATACTATCCTATCCTCTATCCTATCCTTTCCGCTACCCTATCCTATCCTCTATAATATCGTATCCTCTGTCCTATCCTATCCTCTATCCTATCCTATCCTCTATCCTATCCTATCCTCTATCCTATCCTATCCTCTATCCTATCCTATCCTCTATCCTATCCTATCCTCTATCCTATCCTATCCTCTATCCTATCCTATCCTCTATCCTATCCTATCCTATCCTATCCTCTATCCTATACTATCCTCTATCCTATCCTATCATCTATCCTATCCTATCCTCTATCCTATCCTATTCTCTACCCTATCCTATCCTCTACCCTATGCTATCCTATCCTCTATGCTATCCTATAATCTATCCTATCCTATCCTCTATCCTATCCTATCCTCTATCCTATCCTATCCTCTATCCTATCCTATCCTCTATCCTATCCTATCCTCTATCGTCTGCTATCTTCAATACAATCCAATCCCCTATCCTATCCTCTATCCTATCCTATCCTCTATAATATCCACTCCTCTATCCTATCCTATCCTCTATCCTATCCTATCCTCTATCCGATCCTATCCTCTATCCTATCCTATCCTATCCTCTATCCTATCCTATCCTATCCTCTATCCTATCCTCTCCGCTATCCTATCCTATACTCTATCCGATCCTATTGTCTATCCAATCCTATACTATCCTCTATCGTATCCTATTCTCTATCCTATCCAATCCTATATCATATCCTCTATCCTATCCTATCCTCTATCCTATCCTATCCTGTATCCTATCCTATCCTCTATCCTATCATATCCTCTTATCCTATCCTATCCTCTGTCCTATCCTATCCTCTATCCTATCCTATCCTCTATCCTATCCTATCCTCTATCCTATCCGATCCTCTATCCTATCCGATCCTCTATAATATCGTATCCTCTATCGTATCCTATCCTCTTTCCTATAATATCATCTATCCTACCCTATTCTCTATCCTATCCTATACTCTATCCTATGCTATCCTCTATCCCATCCTATTCTCTCTCCAATCCTATCCTATCCTCTATCCTATCCTATCCTGTATCCTATCCTATCCTCTATCCTATCCTATCCTATCCTGTATCCTATCCTATCCTCTATCCTATCCTATCCTATCCTCTATCCGATCCTATCCTATATCCTATCCTATCCTCTATCCTATCCTATCCTCTATCCTATCCTATCCTTTATCCTATCCTATCCTCTGTCCTATCCTATCCTCTATCCTATCCTATCCTCTATCCTATCCTATCCTCTATCCTATCCGATCCTCTATCCTATCCGATCCTCTATAATATCGTATCCTCTATCGTATCCTATCCTCTTTCCTATAATATCATCTATCCTACCCTATTCTCTATCCTATCCTATACTCTATCCTATGCTATCCTCTATCCCATCCTATTCTCTCTCCAATCCTATCCTATCCTGTATCCTATCCTATCCTCTATCCTATCCTATCCTATCCTCTATCCGATCCTATCCTATATCCTATCCTATCCTCTATCCTATCCTATCCTCTATCCTATCCTATCCTCTATCGTCTGCTATCTTCAATACAATCCAATCCCCTATCCTATCCTCTATCCTATCCTATCCTCTATAATATCCACTCCTCTATCCTATCCTATCCTCTATCCTATCCTATCCTCTATCCGATCCTATCCTCTATCCTATCCTATCCTATCCTCTATCCTATCCTATCCTATCCTCTATCCTATCCTCTCCGCTATCCTATCCTATACTCTATCCGATCCTATTGTCTATCCAATCCTATACTATCCTCTATCGTATCCTATTCTCTATCCTATCCAATCCTATATCATATCCTCTATCCTATCCTATCCTCTATCCTATCCTATCCTGTATCCTATCCTATCCTCTATCCTATCATATCCTCTTATCCTATCCTATCCTCTGTCCTATCCTATCCTCTATCCTATCCTATCCTCTATCCTATCCTATCCTCTATCCTATCCGATCCTCTATCCTATCCGATCCTCTATAATATCGTATCCTCTATCGTATCCTATCCTCTTTCCTATAATATCATCTATCCTACCCTATTCTCTATCCTATCCTATACTCTATCCTATGCTATCCTCTATCCCATCCTATTCTCTCTCCAATCCTATCCTATCCTCTATCCTATCCTATCCTGTATCCTATCCTATCCTCTATCCTATCCTATCCTATCCTGTATCCTATCCTATCCTCTATCCTATCCTATCCTATCCTCTATCCGATCCTATCCTATATCCTATCCTATCCTCTATCCTATCCTATCCTCTATCCTATCCTATCCTTTATCCTATCCTATCCTCTGTCCTATCCTATCCTCTATCCTATCCTATCCTCTATCCTATCCTATCCTCTATCCTATCCGATCCTCTATCCTATCCGATCCTCTATAATATCGTATCCTCTATCGTATCCTATCCTCTTTCCTATAATATCATCTATCCTACCCTATTCTCTATCCTATCCTATACTCTATCCTATGCTATCCTCTATCCCATCCTATTCTCTCTCCAATCCTATCCTATCCTGTATCCTATCCTATCCTCTATCCTATCCTATCCTATCCTCTATCCGATCCTATCCTATATCCTATCCTATCCTCTATCCTATCCTATCCTCTATCCTATCCTATCCTTTATCCTATCCTATACTCTATACTTTCCTCTCCTCTATCCTATCCTATCCTCTATCCTATCCTATCCTCTATCCTATCCTATCCTCTATCCTATCCGATCCTCTATCCTATCCTATCCTCTATAATATCGTATCCTCTATCCTATCCTATCCTTTATCCTATCCTATCCTCTATCCTATCCAATCACCTATCCTATTCTCTATCCAATCCTATACTCTATCCAATCCTATCCTCTATAATATCGTATCCCCTATCCTATAATATAATTTACACTATCCTATTCTCTATACTATCCTATCCTCTATCCTATCCTATCCTCTATCCTATCCTCTATCCTGTCCACTCCTCTATCCTATCCTATCCTCTATCCTATCCTATCCTGTATCCTATCCTATACCTCTATCCTATCCTATCCTCTATCCTATCCTATCCTCTATCCTATCCTATCCTCTATCCTATCCTATACTCTATCCTATCCTATCCTCTATCCTATCCTATCCTGTATCCTATCCTATCCTCTATCCTATCCTCTATCCTATCCTATCCTCTATCCGATCCTATCCTCTATCCTATCCTCTCCGCTATCCTATCCTATCCTCTATCCGATCCTATTGTCTATCCAATCCTATACTATCCTCTATCGTATCCTATTCTCTATCCTATCCAATCCTATATCGTATCCTCTATCCTATCCTATCCTCTATCCTATCCTATCCTGTATCCTATCCTATCCTCTATCCTATCATATCCTCTTATCGTATCCTATCCTCTATCCTATCCTATCCTCTATCCTATCCTATCCTCTATCCTATCCTATCCTCTATCCTATCCGATCCTCTATCCTATCCGATCCTCTATAATATCGTATCCTCTATCATATCCTTCCTCTTTCCTATAATATCATCTATCCTACCCTATTCTCTATCCTATCCTATACTCTATCCTATGCTATCCTCTATCCCATCCTATTCTCTATCCAATCCTATCCTATCCACTATCGTATCCTATTCTCTATCCTATCCAATCCTATATCGTATCCTCTATCCTATCCTATCCTGTATCCTATCCTATCCTGTATCCTATCCTGTATCCTAGCCTATCCTGTATCCTATCCTATCCTCTATCCTATCGTATCCTCTATCCCATCCTATCCTCTATCCTATCTTATCCTCTATACTATCCTATTCTCTATCCCATCCTATTCTCTATCCAATCCTATTCTATCCTCTATCCTATCCTATCCTCTATCCTATCCAATCCTATATCGTATCCTCTATGCTATCCAATCCTCTATCCTATCGTATCCTGTATCCTATCCTATCCTCTATCCTATCCTATCCTCTATCCTATCCTATCCTCTATCCTATCCTATCCTCTATCCTATCCTATCCTGTATCCTATCCTATCCTCTATCCTATCCTATCCTCTATCCGATCCTATCCTATATCCTATCCTATCCTCTCTCCTATCCTATCCTCTATCCTATCCTATCCTCTATCCTATCCTCTCCTCTATCCTATCCTATCCTCTATCCTATCCTATCCTCTATCCTATCCTATCCTCTATCCTATCCTATCCTCTATCCTATCCTATCCTCTATCCTATTCTATCCTCTATCCTATCCTATCCTCTAACCTATCCTATCCTCTATCCTATCCTATCCTCTATCCTATCCTATCCTCTATCCTATCCTATCCTCTATCCTATCCTATCCTCTATCCTATCCTATCCTCTATCCTATCCTATCCTCTATCCTATCCTATCCTCTATCCTATCCTATCCTGTATCCTATCCTATCCTCTATCCTATCCTATCCTCTATCCTATCCTATCCTCTATCCTATCCTATCCTCTATCCGACCCTATCCTATATCCTATCCTATCTTCTCTCCTATCCTATCCTGTATCACACCCTATCCTCTATCCTATCCTATCCTCTATCCTATCCTATCCTCTATCCTATCCTATCCTCTATCCTATCCTATCCTCTATCCTATCCCATCCTCTATCCTATCCTATCCTCTATCCTAGCCTATCCTCTATCCTATCCTATCCTCTATCCTATCCTATCCTCTATCCTATCCTCTCTTCTATCCTATCCTATCCTCTATCCTATCCTATCCTCTATCCTATCCTTTCCGCTATCCTATCCTATCCTCTATAATATCGTATCCTCTGTCCTATCCTTGCTCTATCCTATAATATCATATATTCTATCCTATTCTCTATCCTATCCTATCCTATCCTCAATCCTACCCTATCCTCTGTCGTATCCTATCCTCTACCCTATGCAATCCTATAACCTATACTCTATCCTATCCGATCCTCTATCCTATCCTATCCTCTATAATATCGTATCCTCTATCATATCCTATTCTCTTTCCTATAATATCATCTATCCTATCCTATTCTCTATCCTATCCTATCCTCTATCCTATCCTATCCTCTATGCCATCCTATTCTCTATGCAACCCTATTCTATCCTCTATCGTATCCTATTCTCTATCCTATCCAATCGTATATCGTATCCTCTATCCTATCCTATCCTCTATCCTATCCTATCCTGTATCCTATCCTGTATCCTAGCCTATCCTGTATCCTATCCTATCCTCTATCCTATCCTATCCTCTATCCTATCCTATCCTCTATCCTATCTTATCCTCTATACTATCCTATTCTCTATCCCATCCTATTCTCTATCCAATCCTATTCTATCCTCTATCCTATCCTATCCTCTATCCTATCCAATCCTATATCGTATCCTCTATGCTATCCAATCCTCTATCCTATCGTATCCTGTATCCTATCCTATCCTCTATCCTATCCTATCCTCTATCCTATCCTATCCTCTCTCCTATCCTATCCTGTATCACATCCTATCCTCTATACTATCCTATCCTCTATCCTATCCTTTCCGCTACCCTATCCTATCCTCTATAATATCGTATCCTCTGTCCTATCCTATCCTCTATCCTATCCTATCCTCTATCCTATCCTATCCTCTATCCTATCCTATCCTCTATCCTATCCTATCCTCTATCCTATCCTATCCTCTATCCTATCCTATCCTCTATCCTATCCTATCCTCTATCCTATCCTATCCTATCCTATCCTCTATCCTATACTATCCTCTATCCTATCCTATCATCTATCCTATCCTATCCTCTATCCTATCCTATTCTCTACCCTATCCTATCCTCTACCCTATGCTATCCTATCCTCTATGCTATCCTATAATCTATCCTATCCTATCCTCTATCCTATCCTATCCTCTATCCTATCCTATCCACTATCCTATCCTATCCTCTATCCTATCCTATCCTCTATCGTCTGCTATCTTCAATACAATCCAATCCCCTATCCTATCCTCTATCCTATCCTATCCTCTATAATATCCACTCCTCTATCCTATCCTATCCTCTATCCTATCCTATCCTCTATCCGATCCTATCCTCTATCCTATCCTATCCTATCCTCTATCCTATCCTATCCTATCCTCTATCCTATCCTCTCCGCTATCCTATCCTATACTCTATCCGATCCTATTGTCTATCCAATCCTATACTATCCTCTATCGTATCCTATTCTCTATCCTATCCAATCCTATATCATATCCTCTATCCTATCCTATCCTCTATCCTATCCTATCCTGTATCCTATCCTATCCTCTATCCTATCATATCCTCTTATCCTATCCTATCCTCTGTCCTATCCTATCCTCTATCCTATCCTATCCTCTATCCTATCCTATCCTCTATCCTATCCGATCCTCTATCCTATCCGATCCTCTATAATATCGTATCCTCTATCGTATCCTATCCTCTTTCCTATAATATCATCTATCCTACCCTATTCTCTATCCTATCCTATACTCTATCCTATGCTATCCTCTATCCCATCCTATTCTCTCTCCAATCCTATCCTATCCTCTATCCTATCCTATCCTGTATCCTATCCTATCCTCTACCCTATCCTATCCTATCCTCTATCCGATCCTATCCTATATCCTATCCTATCCTCTATCCTATCCTATCCTCTTATCCTATCCTATCCTCTATCCTATCCTATCCTCTATCCTATCCTATCCTCTATCCTATCCGATCCTCTATCCTATCCGATTCTCTATAATATCGTATCCCCTATCATATCCTATCCTCTTTCCTATCATATCATCTATCCTATCCTATTCTCTACACTATCCTATACTCTATCCTATGCTATCCTCTATCCCATCCTATTCTCTATCCAATCCTATCCTATCCACTATCGTATCCTATTCTCTATCCTATCCAATCCTATATCGTATCCTCTATCCTATCCTATCCTGTATCCTATCCTATCCTGTATCCTATCCTGTATCCTAGCCTATCCTGTATCCTATCCTATCCTCTATCCTATCCTATCCTCTATCCTATCCTATCCTCTATCCGACCCTATCCTATATCCTATCCTATCTTCTCTCCTATCCTATCCTGTATCACATCCTATCCTCTATCCTATCCTATCCTCTATCCTATCCAATCCTATATCGTATCCTCTATGCTATCCAATCCTCTATCCTATCGTATCCTGTATCCTATCCTATCCTCTATCCTATCCTATCCTCTATCCTATCCTATCCTCTATCCTATCCTATCCTGTATCCTATCCTATCCTCTATCCTATCCTATCCTCTATCCGATCCTATCCTATATCCTATCCTATCCTCTCTCCTATCCTATCCTGTATCACATCCTATCCTCTATACTATCCTATCCTCTATCCTATCCTTTCCGCTACCCTATCCTATCCTCTATAATATTGTATCCTCTGTCCTATCCTTGCTCCATCCTATAATATCATATATCCTATCCTATTCTCTATCCTATCCTATCCTATCCTCTATCGTATCCTATCCTCTATCCTAGCCAATCCTATAACCTATACTCTATCCTCTCCTATCCTCTATCCTATCCTATCCTGTATCCTATCCTATCCTCTATCCTATCCTATCCTCTATCCTATCCTATCCTCCATCCTATCCTATCCTCTATCCTATCCTATCCTCTATCCTATCCTATCCTCTATCCTATCCTATCCTCTATCCTATCCTATCCTCTATCCTATCCTATCCTCTATCCTATCCTATCCTCTATCCTATCCTATCCTCTATCCTATCCTATCCTCTATCCTATCTTATCCTCTATCCTATCCTATCCTCTATCCTATCCTATCCTCTATCCTATCCTATCCTCTATCCTATCCTATCCTCTATCCTATCCTATCCTCTATCCTATCCTATCCTCTATCCTATCCTATCCTCTATCCTATCCTATCCTCCATCCTATCCTATCCTCTATCCTATCCTATCCTCTATCCTATCCTATCCTCTATCCTATCCTATCCTCTATCCTATCCTATCCTCTATCCTATTCTATCCTCTATCCCATCCTATCCTCTATCCTATCCTATCCTCTATCCGACCCTATCCTATATCCTATCCTATCTTCTCTCCTATCCTATCCTGTATCACATCCTATCCTCTATCCTATCCTATCCTCTATCCTATCCTATCCTCTAGACTATCCTATCCTCTATCCCATCCTATCCTCTATCCTATCCTCTATCCTATCCTATCCTCTATACTATCCTATCCTCTATCCTATCCTATCCTCTATCCTATCCTATCCTCTATCCAATCCTATCCTCTATCCTATCCTATCCTCTATCCTATCCTATCCTCTAACCTATCCTATCCTCTATCCTATCCTATCCTCTATCCTATCCTTTCCGCTATCCTATCCTATCCTCTATAATATCGTATCCTCTGTCCTATCCTTGCTCTATCCTATAAAATCATATATTCTATCCTATTCTCTATCCTATCCTATCCTATTATCTATCGTATCCTATCCTCTATCGTATCCTATCCTCTATACTATCCAATCCTATATCCTATGCTCTATCATATCTTATCCTCTATGCTATCCTATCCTTTATCCGATCCTATCCTCTATCCTATCCTATCCTCTATCCTACCCTATCCTCTATCCTATCCTATCCTCTATCCTATCCGATCCTCTATCCTATCCTATCCTCTATAATATCGTATCCCCTAACCTATAATATAATTTACCCTATCCTATTCTCTATCCTATCCTATCCTCTATCCTATCCTATCCTCTATCCTATCCTATCCTCTATCCTATCCTATCCTCTATCCTACCCTATCCTCTATCCTATCCTTTCCGCTATCCTATCCTATCCTCTATAATATCGTATCCTCTGTCCTATCCTTGCTCTATCTTATAATATCATATATTCTATCCTATTCTCTATCCTATCCTATCCTATCCTCAATCCTACCCTATCCTCTGTCGTATCCTATCCTCTACCCTATCCAATCCTATAACCTATACTCTATCCTATCCGATCCTCTATCCTATCCTATCCTCTATAATATCGTATCCTCTATCATATCCTATTCTCTTTCCTATAATATCATCTATCCTATCCTATTCTCTATCCTATCCTATCCTCTATCCTATCCTATCCTCTATCCCATCCTATTCTCTATCCAACCCTATACTATCCTCTATCGTATCCTATTCTCTATCCTATCCAATCGTATATCGTATCCTCTATCCTATCCTATCCTCTATCCTATCCTATCCTCTATCCTATCCTATCCTCTATCCTATCCTATCCTGTATCCTATCCTATCCTCTATCCTATCCTATCCTCTATCCTATCCTATCCTTTATCCTATCCTATACTCTATCCTATCCTCTCCTCTATCCTATCCTATCCTCTATCCTATCCTATCCTCTATCCTATCCTATCCTCTATCCTATCCTATCCTCTATCCTATCCTATCCTCTATAATATCGTATCCCCTAACCTATAATATAATTTACCCTATCCTATTCTCTATCCTATCCTATCCTCTATCCTATCCTATCCTCTATCCTATCCTATCCTCTATCCTATCTACTCCTCTATCCTATCCTATCCTCTATCCTATCCTATCCTGTATCCTATCCTATACCTCTATCCTATCCTATCCTCTATCCTATCCTATCCTCTATCCTATCCTATCCTCTATCCTATCCTATCCTCTATCCTATCCTATCCTCTATCCTATACTATCCTCTATCCTATCCTATCCTCTATCCTATCCTATCCTCTATCCTATCCTATCCTCTACCCTATCCTATCCTCTACCCTATCCTATCCTATCCTCTATCCTATCCTATCCTCTATCCTATCCTATCCTCTATCGTCTGCTATCTTCAATACAATCCAATCCCCTATCCTATCCTCTATCCTATCCTATCCTCTATAATATCCACTCCTCTATCCTATCCTATCCTCTATCCTATCCTATCCTCTATCCGATCCTATCCTCTATCCTATCCTATCCTATCCTCTATCCTATCCTATACTCTATCCGATCCTATTGTCTATCCAATCCTATACTATCCTCTATCGTATCCTATTCTCTATCCTATCCAATCCTATATCGTATCCTCTATCCTATCCTATCCTCTATCCTATCCTATCCTGTATCCTATCCTATCCTCTATCCTATCATATCCTCTATCCTATCCGATCCTCTATCCTATCCGATCCTCTATAATATCGTATCCTCTATCATATCCTATCCTCTTTCCTATAATATCATCTATCCTACCCTATTCTCTATCCTATCCTATACTCCATCCTATGCTATCCTCTATCCCATCCTATTCTCTCTCCAATCCTATCCTATCCTCTATCCTATCCTATCCTGTATCCTATCCTATCCTCTATCCTATCCTATCCTATCCTCTATCCGATCCTATCCTATATCCTATCCTATCCTCTATCCTATCCTATCCTATCCTCTTATCCTATCCTATCCTCTATCCTATCCTATCCTCTATCCTATCCTATCCTCTATCCTATCCGATCCTCTATCCTATCCGATTCTCTATAATATCGTATCCTCTATCATATCCTATCCTCTTTCCTATCATATCATCTATCCTATCCTATTCTCTACACTATCCTATACTCTATCCTATGCTATCCTCTATCCCATCCTATTCTCTATCCAATCCTATCCTATCCACTATCGTATCCTATTCTCTATCCTATCCAATCCTATATCGTATCCTCTATCCTATCCTATCCTGTATCCTATCCTATCCTGTATCCTATCCTGTATCCTAGCCTATCCTGTATCCTATCCTATCCTCTATCCTATCCTATCCTCTATCCTATCCTATCCTCTATCCGACCCTATCCTATATCCTATCCTATCTTCTCTCCTATCCTATCCTGTATCACATCCTATCCTCTATCCTATCCTATCCTCTATCCTATCCAATCCTATATCGTATCCTCTATGCTATCCAATCCTCTATCCTATCGTATCCTGTATCCTATCCTATCCTCTATCCTATCCTATCCTCTATCCTATCCTATCCTCTATCCTATCCTATCCTGTATCCTATCCTATCCTCTATCCTATCCTATCCTCTATCCGATCCTATCCTATATCCTATCCTATCCTCTCTCCTATCCTATCCTGTATCACATCCTATCCTCTATACTATCCTATCCTCTATCCTATCCTTTCCGCTACCCTATCCTATCCTCTATAATATCGTATCCTCTGTCCTATCCTATCCTCTATCCTATCCTATCCTCTATCCTATCCTATCCTCTATCCTATCCTATCCTCTATCCTATCCTATCCTCTATCCTATCCTATCCTATCCTATCCTCTATCCTATACTATCCTCTATCCTATCCTATCCTCTATCCTATCCTATCCTCTATCCTATCCTATTCTCTACCCTATCCTATCCTCTACCCTATGCTATCCTATCCTCTATGCTATCCTATAATCTATCCTATCCTATCTTCTATATTATCCTATCCTCTATCCTATCCTATCCTCTATCCTATCCTATCCTCTATCCTATCCTATCCTCTATCGTCTGCTATCTTCAATACAATCCAATCCCCTATCCTATCCTCTATCCTATCCTATCCTCTATAATATCCACTCCTCTATCCTATCCTATCATCTATCCTATCCTATCCTCTATCCGATCCTATCCTCTATCCTATCCTATCCTATCCTCTATCCTATCCTCTCCGCTATCCTATCCTATACTCTATCCGATCCTATTGTCTATCCAATCCTATACTATCCTCTATCGTATCCTATTCTCTATCCTATCCAATCCTATATCATATCCTCTATCCTATCCTATCCTCTATCCTATCCTATCCTGTATCCTATCCTATCCTCTATCCTATCATATCCTCTTATCCTATCCTATCCTCTGTCCTATCCTATCCTCTATCCTATCCTATCCTCTATCCTATCCTATCCTCTATCCTATCCGATCCTCTATCCTATCCGATCCTCTATAATATCGTATCCTCTATCCTATCCTATCCTCTTTCCTATAATATCATCTATCCTACCCTATTCTCTATCCTATCCTATACTCTATCCTATGCTATCCTCTATCCCATCCTATTCTCTCTCCAATCCTATCCTATCCTCTATCCTATCCTATCCTGTATCCTATCCTATCCTCTATCCTATCCTATCCTATCCTCTATCCGATCCTATCCTATATCCTATCCTATCCTCTATCCTATCCTATCCTCTTATCCTATCCTATCCTCTATCCTATCCTATCCTCTATCCTATCCTATCCTCTATCCTATCCGATCCTCTATCCTATCCGATTCTCTATAATATCGTATCCCCTATCATATCCTATCCTCTTTCCTATCATATCATCTATCCTATCCTATTCTCTACACTATCCTATACTCTATCCTATGCTATCCTCTATCCCATCCTATTCTCTATCCAATCCTATCCTATCCACTATCGTATCCTATTCTCTATCCTATCCAATCCTATATCGTATCCTCTATCCTATCCTATCCTGTATCCTATCCTATCCTGTATCCTATCCTGTATCCTAGCCTATCCTCTATCCTATCCTATCCTCTATCCTATCCTATCCTCTATCCGACCCTATCCTATATCCTATCCTATCTTCTCTCCTATCCTATCCTGTATCACATCCTATCCTCTATCCTATCCTATCCTCTATCCTATCCAATCCTATATCGTATCCTCTATGCTATCCAATCCTCTATCCTATCGTATCCTGTATCCTATCCTATCCTCTATCCTATCCTATCCTCTATCCTATCCTATCCTCTATCCTATCCTATCCTCTATCCTATCCTATCCTCTATCCTATCCTATCCTCTATCCTATCCTATCCTCTATCCTATCCTATCCTCTATCCTATCCTATCCTCTATCCTATCCTATCCTCCATCCTATCCTATCCTCTATCCTATCCTATCCTCTATCCTATCCTATCCTCTATCCTATCCTATCCTCTATCCTATCCTATCCTCTATCCTATCCTATCCTCTATCCCATCCTATCCTCTATCCTATCCTATCCTCTATCCGACCCTATCCTATATCCTATCCTATCTTCTCTCCTATCCTATCCTGTATCACATCCTATCCTCTATCCTATCCTATCCTCTATCCTATCCTATCCTCTATCCCATCCTATCCTCTATCCTATCCTCTATCCTATCCTATCCTCTATCCTATCCTATCCTCTATCCTATCCTATCCTCTATCCTATCCTATCCTCTATCCTATCCTATCCTCTATCCTATCCTATTCTGTATCCTATCCTATCCTCTAACCTATCCTATCCTCTATCCTATACTATCCTCTATCCTATCCTTTCCGCTATCCTATCCTATCCTCTATAATATCGTATCCTCTGTCCTATCCTTGCTCTATCCTATAAAATCATATATTCTATCCTATTCTCTATCCTATCCTATCCTATTATCTATCGTATCCTATCCTCTATCGTATCCTATCCTCTATACTATCCAATCCTATATCCTATGCTCTATCATATCTTATCCTCTATGCTATCCTATCCTTTATCCGATCCTATCCTCTATCCTATCCTATCCTCTATCCTAGCCTATCCTCTATCCTATCCTATCCTGTATCCTATCCTATCCTCTATCCTATCCTATCCTCTATCCTATCCTATCCTCTATCCTATCCTATCCACTATCCTATCCTATCCTCTATAATATCCACTCCTCTATCCTATCCTATCCTCTATCCTATCCTATCCTGTATCCTATCCTATCCTCTATCCTATCCTATCCTCTATCCGATCCTATCCTCTATCCTATCCTATCCTCTCCTCTATCCTATCCTCTCCGCTATCCTATCCTATACTCTATCCGATCCTATTGTCTATCCAATCCTATACTATCCTCTATCGTATCCTATCCTCTATCCTATCCTATCCTGTATACTATCCTATCCTCTATCCTATCATATCCTCTTATCCTATCCTATCCTCTATCCTATCCTATCCTCTATCCTATCCTATCCTCTATCCTATCCTATCCTCTATCCTATCCGATCCTCTATCCTATCCGATCATCTATAATATCGTATCCTCTATCATATCCTATCCTCTTTCCTATAATATCATCTATCCTACCCTATTCTCTATCCTATCCTATACTCTATCCTATGCTATCCTCTATCCCATCCTATTCTCTCTCCAATCCTATCCTATCCTCTATCCTATCCTATCCTGTATCCTATCCTATCCTCTATCCTATCCTATCCTATCCTCTATCCGATCCTATCCTATATCCTATCCTATCCTCTATCCTATCCTATCCTCTATCCTATCCTATCCTCTATCCTATCCGATCCTCTATCCTATCCGATTCTCTATAATATCGTATCCTCTATCATATCCTATCCTCTTTCCTATCATATCATCTATCCTATCCTATTCTCTACACTATCCTATACTCTATCCTATACTATCCTCTATCCCATCCTATTCTCTATCCAATCCTATCCTATCCACTATCGTATCCTATTCTCTATCCTATCCAATCCTATATCGTATCCTCTATCCTATCCTATCCTGTATCCTATCCTATCCTGTATCCTATCCTGTATCCTAGCCAATCCTGTATCCTATCCTATCCTCTATCCTATCCTATCCTCTATCCTATCCTATCCTCTATCCGACCTTATCCTATATCCTATCCTATCTTCTCTCCTATCCTATCCTGTATCACATCCTATCCTCTATCCTATCCTATCCTCTATCCTATCCAATCCTCTATCCTATCCAATCCTATATCGTATCCTCTATGCTATCCAATCCTCTATCCTATCGTATCCTGTATCCTATCCTATCCTCTATCCTATCCTATCCTCTATCCTATCCTATCCTCTATCCTATCCTATCCTGTATCCTATCCTATCCTCTATCCTATCCTATCCTCTATCCGATCCTATCCTATATCCTATCCTATCCTCTCTCCTATCCTATCCTGTATCACATCCTATCCTCTATACTATCCTATCCTCTATCCTATCCTTTCCGCTACCCTATCCTATCCTCTATAATATCGTATCCTCTGTCCTATCCTTGCTCCATCCTATAATATCATATATCCTATCCTATTCTCTATCCTATCCTATCCTATCCTCTATCGTATCCTATCCTCTATCCTAGCAAATCCTATAACCTATACTCTATCCTCTCCTATCCTCTATCCTATCCTATCCTGTATCCTATCCTATCGTCTATCCTATCCTATCCTCTATCCTATCCTATCCTCCATCCTATCTTATCCTCTATCCTATCCTATCCTCTATCCTATCCTATCCTCTATCCTATCCTATCCTCTATCCTATCCTATCCTCTATCCTATCTTATCCTCTATCCTATCCTATCCTCTATCCTATCCTATCCTCTATCCTATCCTATCCTCTATCCTATCCTATCCTCTATCCTATCCTATCCTCTATCCTATCCTATCCTCTATCCTATCCTATCCTCTATCCTATCCTATCCTCTATCCTATCCTATCCTCTATCCTATCCTATCCTCTATCCTATCCTATCCTCTATCCTATCCTATCCTCTATCCCATCTTATCCTCTATCCTATCCTATCCTATCCTCTATCATATCCTATCCAATCCCCTATCCTATCCTGTATCCTATCCTATCCTCTATCCTATCCTATCCTCTATCCTATCCTATCCTCTATCCTATCCTATCCTCTATCCTATCCCATCATCTATCCTATCCTATCCTCTATCCTATCCTATCCTCTATCCTAGCCTATCCTCTATCCTATCCTATCCTGTATCCTATCCTATCCTCTATCCTATCCTATCCTATATCCTATCCAATCCCCTATCCTATCCTCTATCCTATCCTATCCTCTATCCTAGCCTATCCCCTATCCCATCCTATCCTCTATCCTATCCTCTATCCTATCCTATCCTCTATCCTATCCTATCCTCTATCGTATCCTATCCTCTATCCTATCCTATCCTCTATCCTAACCTATCCTCTATCCTATCCTTTCCGCTATCCTATCCTATCCTCTATCCTATCCTATCGTCTATCCTATCCTTTCCGCTATCCTATCCTATCCTCTATAATATCGTATCCTCTGTCCTATCCTTGCTCTATCCTATAAAATCATATATTCTATCCTATTCTCTATCCTATCCTATCCTATTATCTATCGTATCCTATCCTCTATCGTATCCTATCCTCTATACTATCCAATCCTATATCCTATGCTCTATCATATCTTATCCTCTATGCTATCCTATCCTTTATCCGATCCTATCCTCTATCCTATCCTATCCTCTATCCTAGCCTATCCTCTATCCTATCCTATCCTCTATCCTATCCTCTATCCTATCCTCTCCTCTATCCTATCCTATCCTCTATCCTATTCTATCCTCTATCCTAGCCTATCCCCTATCCCATCCTATCCTCTATCCTATCCTATCCTCTATCCTATCCTATCCTCTATCCTATCCTATCCTCTATCCTATCCTATCCTCTATCCTATCCTATCCTCTATCCTATCCTTTCCGCTATCCTATCCTATCCTCTATAATATCGTATCCTCTGTCCTATCCTTGCTCTATCCTATAATATCATATATTCTATCCTATTCTCTATCCTATCCTATCCTATCATCTATCGTATCCTATCCTCTATCCTATCCTATCCTTTATCCGATCTATCCTCTATCCTATCCTATCCTCTATCCTATCCTCTATCCTATCCTATCCTCTATCCTATCCTATCCTCTATCCTATCCCATCCTCTATCCTATCCTATCCTCTATCCTATCCTATCCTCTATCCTAGCCTATCCTCTATCCTATCCTATCCTGTATCCTATCCTTTCCTCTATCCTATACTATCCTATATCCTATCCAATCCCCTATCCTATCCTCTATCCTATCCTATCCTCTATCCTAGCCTATCCCCTATCCCATCCTATCCTCTATCCTATCCTCTATCCTATCCTATCCTCTATCCTATCCTATCCTCTATCGTATCCTATCCTCTATGCTATCCTATCCTCTATCCTATCCTATCCTCTATCCTATCCTTTCCGCTATCCTGTCCTATCCTCTATCCTATCCTATCGTCTATCCTATCCTTTCCGCTATCCTATCCTATCCTCTATAATATCGTATCCTCTGTCCTATCCTCTATCGTATCCTATCCTCTATACTATCCAATCCTATATCCTATGCTCTATCATATCTTATCCTCTATGCTATCCTATCCTTTATCCGATCCTATCCTCTATCCTGTCCTATCCTCTATCCTAGCCTATCCTCTATCCTATCCTATCCTCTATCCTATCCTCTATCCTATCCTCTCCTCTATCCTATCCTATCCTCTATCCTATCCTATCCTCTATCCTAGCCTATCCCCTATCCCATCCTATCCTCTATCCTATCCTATCCTCTATCCTATCCTATCCTCTATCCTATCCTATCCTCTATCCAATCCTATCCTCTATCCTATCCTATCCTCTATCCTATCCTATCCTCTATCCTATCCTTTCCGCTATCCTATCCTATCCTCTATAATATCGTATCCTCTGTCCTATCCTTGCTCTATCCTATAATATCATATATTCTATCCTATTATCTATCTTATCCTATCCTATCATCTATCGTATTCTATCCTCTATCCTATCCTATCCTTTATCCGATCTATCTTCTATCCTATCCTATCCTCTATCCTATCCTATCCTCTATCCTATCCTATCCTCTATCCTATCCCATCCTCTATCCTATCCTATCCTCTATCCTATCCTATCCTCTATCCTAGCCTATCCTCTATCCTATCCTATCCTGTATCCTATCCTTTCCTCTATCCTATCCTATCCTATATCCTATCCAATCCCCTATCCTATCCTCTATCCTATCCTATCCTCTATCCTAGCCTATCCCCTATCCCATCCTATCCTCTATCCTTTCCTCTATCCTATCCTATCCTCTATCCTATCCTATCCTCTATCGTATCCTATCCTCTATCCTATCCTATCCTCTATCCTATCCTATCCTCTATCCTATCCTTTTCGCTATCCTATCCTATCCTCTATCCTATCCTATCGTCTATCCTATCCTTTCCGCTATCCTATCCTATCCTCTATAATATCGTATCCTCTGTCCTATCCTTGCTCTATCCTATAAAATCATATATTCTATCCTATTCTCTATCCTATCCTATCCTATTATCTATCGTATCCTATCCTCTATCGTATCCTATCCTCTATACTATCCAATCCTATATCCTATGCTCTATCATATCTTATCCTCTATGCTATTATATCCTTTATCCGATCCTATCCTCTATCCTGTCCTATCCTCTATCCTAGCCTATCCTCTATCCTATCCTATCCTCTATCCTATCCTCTATCCTATCCTCTCCTCTATCCTATCATATCCTCTATCCTATCCTATCCTCTATCCTAGCCTATCCCCTATCCCATCCTATCCTCTATCCTATCCTATCCTCTATCCTATCCTATCCTCTATCCTATCCTATCCTCTATCCTATCCTATCCTCTATCGTATCCTATCCTCTATCCTATCCAATCCTATATCCTATGCTCTACCATATCTTATCCTCTATCCTATCCTATCCTTTATCCGATCCTATCCTCTATCCTATCCTATACTCTGTCCTATCCTTTCCACTATCCTATCTTATGCTCTATCCTATCCTATCCTCCATCCTATCCTATCCTCTATCCTATCCTATCCTCTATCCTATCCTATCCTCTATCCCATCCTATTCTCTATCCAATCCTATCCTATTCTCTATCGTATCCTATTCTCTATCCTATCCTATCCTCTATCCTATCCTTTCCACTATCCTACCTTATGCTCTATCCTATCCTATCCTCTATCCTATCCTATCCTTTCTCCTATCCTATCCTCTATCCTATCCTATCCTCTATCCTATCCTATCCTCTATCCTATCCTATCCCATCCTCTATCATATCCTATCCTATATCCTATCCAATCCCCTATCCTATCCTGTATCCTATCCTATCCTCTATCCTATCCTATCCTCTATCGTATCCTATCCTCTATCCTATCCTATCCTCTATCGTATCCTATCCTCTATCCTATCCCATCCTCTATCCTATCCTATCCTCTATCCTATCCTATCCTCTATCCTACCCTATCCTCTATCCTATCCTATCCTGTATCCTATCCTATCCTCTATCCTATCCTATCCTATATCCTATCCAATCCCCTATCCTATCCTCTATCCTATCCTATCCTCTATCCTAGCCTATCCCCTATCCCATCCTATCCTCTATCCTATCCTATCCTCTATCCTATCCTATCCTCTATCCTATCCTTTCCGCTATCCTATCCTATCCTCTATAATATCGTATCCTCTGTCCTATCCTTGCTCTATCCTATAATATCATATATTCTATCCTATTCTCTATCCTATCCTATCCTATCATCTATCATATCCTGTCCTCTGTCCTATCCTATCCTCTATCCTATCCTATCCTCTATCCTATCCTATCCTCTATCCCATCCTATCCTCTATCCTATCCTCTATCCTATCCTATCCTCTATCCTATCCTATCCTCTATCCTATCCTATCCTCTATCCTATCCTAACCTCTATCCTATCCTATCCTCTATCCTATCCTATCCTCTATCCTATCCTATCCTCTATCCTATCCTATCCACTATCCTATCCTATCCTCTATCCTATCCTATCGTCTATCCTATCCTTTCCGCTATCCTATCCTATCCTCTATAATATCGTATCCTCTGTCCTATCCTTGCTCTATCCTATAATATCATATATTCTATCCTATTCTCTATCCTATCCTATCCTATCATCTATCGTATCCTATCCTCTATCGTATCCTATCCTCTATACTATCCAATCCTATATCCTATGCTCTATCATATCTTATCCTCTATGCTATCCTATCCTTTATCCGATCCTATCCTCTATCCTATCCTATCCTCCATCCTATCCTATCCTCTATCCTATCCTATCCTCTATCCTATCCTATCCTCTATCCCATCCTATTCTCTATCCAATCCTATCCTATTCTCTATCGTATCCTATTCTCTATCCTATCCTATCCTCTATCCTATCCTATCCTCTATCCTATCCTATCCTGTATCCTATCCTATCCTCTATCCTATCCTATCCTCTATCCTATCCTATCCTCTATCCTATCCTATCCTCTATCCTATCCCATCCTCTATCCTATCCTATCCTCTATCCTATCCTATCCTCTATCCTAGCCTATCCTCTATCCTATCCTATCCTGTATCCTATCCTATCCTCTATCCTATCCTATCCTCTATCCTATCCTATCCTCTATCCTATCCTATCCCCTATCCTATCCTATCCTCTATCCTATCCCATCCTCTATCCTATCCTATCCTCTATCCTATCCTATCCTCGATCCCATCCTATTCTCTATCCAATCCTATCCTATTCTCTATCGTATCCTATTCTCTATCCTATCCAATCCCCTATCCTATCCTCTATCCTATCCTATCCTCTATCCTATCCTATGCTCTATCCTATCCTATCCTGTATCCTATCCTATCCTGTATCCTATCCTATCCTCTATCCTATCCTATCCTCTATCCTATCCTATCCTCTATCCTAGCCTATCCTCTATCCTATCCTATCCTGTATCCTATCCTATCCTCTATCCTATCCTATCCTCTATCCTATCCTATCCTCTATCCTATCCTATCCTCTATCCTAACCTATCCTCTATCCTATCCCATCCTCTATCCTATCCTATCCTCTATCCTATCCTATCCTCTATCCCATCCTATTCTCTATCCAATCCTATCCTATTCTCTATCGTATCCTATTCTCTATCCTATCCAATCCTATATCGTATCCTATATCCTATCCTATCCTCTATCCTATCCTATCCTCTATCATATCCTATCCTCTATCCTAGCCTATCCTCTATCCTATCCTATCCTCAATCCTATCCTATCCTCTATCCTATCCTATCCTCTATCCTATCCTATCCTCTATCCTATCCTATCCTCTATCCCATCCTATCCTCTATCCTATCCTCTATCCTATCCTATCCTCTATCCTATCCTATCCTCTATCCTATCCTATCCTCTATCCTATCCTATCCTCTATCCTATCCTATCCTCTATCCTATCCTATCCTCTATCCTATCCTATCCTCTATCCTATCCTATCCTCTATCCTATCCTATCCTCTATCCTATCCTATCCTCTATCCTATCCTATCGTCTATCCTATCCTTTCCGCTATCCTATCCTATCCTCTATAATATCGTATCCTCTGTCCTATCCTTGCTCTATCCTATAATATCATATATTCTATCCTATTCTCTATCCTATCCTATCCTATCATCTATCGTATCCTATCCTCTATCGTATCCTATCCTCTATACTATCCAATCCTATATCCTATGCTCTATCATATCTTATCCTCTATCCTATCCTATCCTTTATCCGATCCTATCCTCTATCCTATCCTATACTCTGTCCTATCCTTTCCACTATCCTATCTTATGCTCTATCCTATCCTATCCTCTATCCCATCCTATTCTCTATCCAATCCTATCCTATTCTCTATCGTATCCTATTCTCTATCCTATCCTATCCTCTATCCTATCCTTTCCACTATCCTACCTTATGCTCTATCCTATCCTATCCTCTATCCTATCCTATCCTCTATCCTATCCTATCCTCTATCCTATCCCATCCTCTATCCTATCCTATCCTCTATCCTATCCTATCCTCTATCCTATCCTATCCTCTATCCTATCCTATCCTCTATCCTATCCCATCCTCTATCCTATCCTATCCTCTATCCTATCCTATCCTCGATCCCATCCTATTCTCTATCCAATCCTATCCTATTCTCTATCGTATCCTATTCTCTATCCTATCCAATCCCCTATCCTATCCTCTATCCTTTCCTATCCTCTATCCTATCCTATGCTCCTTCCTATCCTATCCTGTATCCTATCCTATCCTGTATCCTATCCTATCCTCTATCCTATCCTATCCTCTATCCTATCCGATCCTCTATCCTATCCTATCCTCTATAATATCGTATCCTCTATCATATCCTATCCTCTTTCCTATAATATCATCTATCCTATTCTATACTCTATCTTATCCTATCCGCTATCCTATCCTATCCTCTATCATATCCTATCCTATATCCTATCCAATCCCCTATCCTATCCTCTATCCTATCCTATCCACTATCCTATCCTATCCTATCCTCTATCATATCCTATCCTATATCCTATCCAATCCTCTATCCTATCCTCTATCCTATCCTATCATCTATCCTATCCTATGCTCTATCCTATCCTATCCTGTATCCTATCCTATCCTGTATCCTATCCTATCCTCTATCCTATCCTATCCTCTATCCTATCCCATCCTCTATCCTATACTATCCTCTATCCTATCCTATCCTCTATCCTAGCCTATCCTCTATCCTATCCTATCCTGTATCCTATCCTATCCTCTATCCTATCCTATCCTCTATCCTATCCTATCCTCTATCCTATCCTATCCTCTATCCTATCCTATCCTCTATCCTATCCTATCCTCTATCCTATCCCATCCTCTATCCTATCCTATCCTCTATCCTATCCTATTCTCTGTCCTATCCTATCCTCTATCCTATCCCATCCTCTATCCTATCCTATCCTCTATCCTATCCTATCCTCTATCCTAGCCTATCCTCTATCCTATCCTATCCTCTATCCTATCCCATCCTCTATCCTATCCTATCCTCTATCCTATCCTATCCTCTATCCTAGCCTATCCTCTATCCTATCCTATCCTCTATCCTAGCCTATCCTCTATCCTATCCTATCCTGTATCCTATCCTATCCTCTATCCTATCCTATCCTCTATCCTATCCTATCCTCTATCCTATCCTATCCTCTATCCTATCCTATCCTCTATCCTATCCTATCCTCTATCCTATCCTATCCTCTATCCTATCCTATCCTCTATCCTATCCTATCCTCTATCCTATCCTATCCTATCCTATCCTCTATCCTATCCTATCCTCTCTCCTATCCTATCCTCTATCCGATCCTATTGTCTATCCAATCCTATACTATCCTCTATCGTATCCTATTCTCTATCCTATCCTATCCTGTATCCTATCCTAACCTCTATCCTATCCTATCCTCTATCCTATCCTATTCTCTGTCCTATCCTTTCCACTATCCTAACTTATGCTCTATCCTATCCTATCCTCCATCCTATCCTATCCTCTATCCTATCCTATCCTCTATCCTATCCTATCCTCTATCCTATCCTATCCTCTTATCCTATCCTATCCTCTATCCTATCCTATCCTATCCTGTATCCTATCCTATCCTCTATCCTATCCTATCCTCTATCCTATCCTATCCTCTATCCTATCCTATCCTCTATCCTATCCTATCCTCTATCCTATCCCATCCTCTATCCTATCCTATCCTCTATCCTATCCTATCCTCTATCCTACCCTATCCTCTATCCTATCCTATCCTGTATCCTATCCTATCCTCTATCCTATCCTATCCTATATCCTATCCAATCCCCTATCCTATCCTCTATCCTATCCTATCCTCTATCCTAGCCTATCCCCTATCCCATACTATCCTCTATCCTATCCTCTATCCTATCCTATCCTCTATCCTATCCTATCCTCTATCGTATCCTATCCTCTATCCTATCCTATCCTCTATCCTATCCTATCCTCTATCCTATCCTTTCCGCTATCCTATCCTATCCTCTATAATATCGTGTCCTCTGTCCTATCCTATCCTCTATCCTATCCTATCCTCTATCCCATCCTATCCTCTATCCTATCCTCTATCCTATCCTATCCTCTATCCTATCCTATCCTCTATCCTATCCTATCCTCTATCCTATCCTATCCTCTATCCTATCCTATCCTCTATCCTATCCTATCCTCTATCCTATCCTATCGTCTATCCTATCCTTTCCGCTATCCTATCCTATCCTCTATAATATCGTATCCTCTGTCCTATCCTTGCTCTATCCTATAATATCATATATTCTATCTTATTCTCTATCCTATCCTATCCTATCATCTATCGTATCCTATCCTCTATCGTATCCTATCCTCTATACTATCCAATCCTATATCCTATGCTCTATCATATCTTGTCCTCTATGCTATCCTATCCTTTATCCGATCCTATTCTCTATCCTATCCTATCCTCCATCCTATCCTATCCTCTATCCTATCCTATCCTCTATCCCATCCTATTCTCTATCCAATCCTATCCTATTCTCTATCGTATCCTATCCTCCATCCTATCCTATCCTCTATCCTATCCTATCCTCTATCCTATCCTATCCTCTATCCTATCCTATCCTCTTATCCTATCCTATCCTCTATCCTATCCTATCCTATCCTCTATCCTATCCTATCCTCTATCATATCCTATCCTCTATCCTAGCCTATCCTCTATCCTATCATATCCTCAATCCTATCCTATCCTCTATCCTATCCTATCCTCTATCCTATCCTATCTTCTATCCTATCCTATCCTCTATCCCATCCTATCCTCTATCCTATCCTCTATCCTATCCTATCCTCTATCCTATCCTATCCTCTATCCTATCCTATCCTCTATCCTATCCTATCCTCTATCCTATCCTATCGTCTATCCTATCCTTTCCGCTATCCTATCCTATCCTCTATAATATCGTATCCTCTGTCCTATCCTTGCTCTATCCTATAATATCATATATTCTATCCTATTCTCTATCCTATCCTATCCTATCATCTATCGTATCCTATCCTCTATCGTATCCTATCCTCTATCCTATCCTATCCTCTATCCTATCCTATCCTATCCTATCCTCTATCCTATCCTATCCTGTATCCTATCCTATCCTCTATCCTATCCAATCCTCTATCCTATCCTATCCTCTATCCTATCATACCATCTATCCTATCCTATCCTCTATCCTATCCTATCCTCCATCCTATCCTATCCTTTATCCTATCCTATCCTATCTTATCCTATATCCTATCCTATCCTCTCTCCTATCCTATCCTCTATCCTATCCGATCCTCTATCCTATCCTATCCTCTATAATATCGTATCCTCTATCATATCCTATCCTATTTCCTATAATATCATCTATCCTATTCTATACTCTATCTTATCCTATCCGCTATCCTATCCTATCCTCTATCATATCCTATCCTATATCCTATCCAATCCCCTATCCTATCCTCTATCCTATCCTATCCTATCCTCTATCCTATCCTATCCTCTATCCTATCCTATCCTATCCTCTATCATATCCTATCCTATATCCTATCCAATCCCCTATCCTATCCTGTATCCTATCCTATCCTCTATCCTATCCTATCCTCTATCCTATCCTATCCTCTATCCTATCCTATCCTCTATCCTATCCCATCCTCTATCCTATCCTATCCTCTATCCTATCCTATCCTCTATCCTAGCCTATCTTCTATCCTATCCTATCCTGTATCCTATCCTATCCTCTATCCTATCCTATCCTCTATCCTATCCTATCATCTATCCTATCCTATCCTCTATCCTATCCTATCCTCTATCCTATCCCATCCTCTATCCTATCCTATCCTCTATCCTATCCTATCCTCGATCCCATCCTATTCTCTATCCAATCCTATCCTATTCTCTATCGTATCCTATTCTCTATCCTATCCAATCCCCTATCCTATCCTCTATCCTATCCTATGCTCCTTCCTATCCTATCCTGTATCCTATCCTATCCTGTATCCTATCCTATCCTCTATCCTATCCTATCCTCTATCCTATCCTATCCTCTACCCTATCCTATCCTCTATCCTATCCTATCCTCTATCCTATCCCATCCTCTATCCTATCCTATCCTCTATCCTATCCTATCCTCTATCCTAGCCTATCTTCTATCCTATCCTATCCTCTATCCTATCCTATCCTCTATCCTATCCTATCCTCTATCCTATCCTATCCTCTATCCTATTCTATCCTCTATCCTATCCCATCCTCTATCCTATCCTATCCTCTATCCTATCCTATCCTCTATCCCATCCTATTCTCTATCCAATCCTATCCTATTCTCTATCGTATCCTATTCTCTATCCTATCCAATCCCCTATCCTATCCTCTATCCTATCCTATCCTCTATCCTATCCTATGCTCTATCCTATCCTATCCTGTATCCTATCCTATCCTATCCTATCCTCTATCCTATCCTATCCTGTATCCTATCCTATCCTCTATCCTATCCAATCCTCTATCCTATCCTATCCTCTATCCTATCATACCATCTATCCTATCCTATCCTCTATCCTATCCTATCCTCCATCCTATCCTATCCTTTATCCTATCCTATCCTATCTTATCCTATATCCTATCCTATCCTCCCTCCTATCCTATCCTCTATCCGATCCTATTGTCTATCCAATCCTATACTATCCTCTATCGTATCCTATTCTCTATCCTATCCTATCCTGTATCCTATCCTAACCTCTATCCTATCCTATCCTCTATCCTATCCTATTCTCTGTCCTATCCTTTCTACTATCCTAACTTATGCTCTATCCTATCCTATCCTCCATCCTATCCTATCCTCTATCCTATCCTATCCTCTATCCTATCCTATCCTCTATCCTATCCTATCCTCTTATAATATCCTATCCTCTATCCTATCCTATCCTATCCTGTATCCTATCCTATCCTCTATCCTATCCTATCCTCTATCCTATCCTATCCTCTATCCTATCCTATCCTCTATCCTATCCTATCCTCTATCCTATCCCATCCTCTATCCTATCCTATCCTCTATCCTATCCTATCCTCTATCCTACCCTATCCTCTATCCTATCCTATCCTGTATCCTATCCTATCCTCTATCCTATCCTATCCTATATCCTATCCAATCCCCTATCCTATCCTCTATCCTATCCTATCCTCTATCCTAGCCTATCCCCTATCCCATACTATCCTCTATCCTATCCTCTATCCTATCCTATCCTCTATCCTATCCTATCCTCTATCGTATCCTATCCTCTATCCTATCCTATCCTCTATCCTATCCTATCCTCTATCCTATCCTCTATCCTATCCTATCCTCTATCCTATCCTATCGTCTATCCTATCCTTTCCGCTATCCTATCCTATCCTCTATAATATCGTATCCTCTGTCCTATCCTTGCTCTATCCTATAATATCATATATTCTATCCTATTCTCTATCCTATCCTATCCTATCATCTATCGTATCCTATCCTCTATCGTATCCTATCCTCTATACTATCCAATCCTATATCCTATGCTCTATCATATCTTGTCCTCTATGCTATCCTATCCTTTATCCGATCCTATTCTCTATCCTATCCTATCCTCCATCCTATCCTATCCTCTATCCTATCCTATCCTATATCCTATCCAATCCCCTATCCTATCCTCTATCCTATCCTATCCTCTATCCTAGCCTATCCCCTATCCCATACTATCCTCTATCCTATCCTCTATCCTATCCTATCCTCTATCCTATCCTATCCTCTATCGTATCCTATCCTCTATCCTATCCTATCCTCTATCCTATCCTATCCTCTATCCTATCCTTTCCGCTATCCTATCCTATCCTCTATAATATCGTGTCCTCTGTCCTATCCTATCCTCTATCCTATCCTATCCTCTATCCCATCCTATCCTCTATCCTATCCTCTATCCTATCCTATCCTCTATCCTATCCTATCCTCTATCCTATCCTATCCTCTATCCTATCCTATCCTCTATCCTATCCTATCCTCTATCCTATCCTATCCTCTATCCTATCCTATCCTCTATCCTATCCTATCCTCTATCCTATCCTATCCTCTATCCTATCCTATCGTCTATCCTATCCTTTCCGCTATCCTATCCTATCCTCTATAATATCGTATCCTCTGTCCTATCCTTGCTCTATCCTATAATATCATATATTCTATCTTATTCTCTATCCTATCCTATCCTATCATCTATCGTATCCTATCCTCTATCGTATCCTATCCTCTATACTATCCAATCCTATATCCTATGCTCTATCATATCTTGTCCTCTATGCTATCCTATCCTTTATCCGATCCTATTCTCTATCCTATCCTATCCTCCATCCTATCCTATCCTCTATCCTATCCTATCCTCTATCCCATCCTATTCTCTATCCAATCCTATCCTATTCTCTATCGTATCCTATTCTCTATCCTATCCTATCCTCTATCCTATCCTTTCCACTATCCTACCTTATGCTCTATCCTATCCTATCCTCTATCCTATCCTTTCTCCTATCCTATCCTCTATCCTATCCGATCCTCTATCCTATCCTATCCTCTTTAATATCGTATCCTCTATCATATCCTATCCTATTTCCTATAATATCATCTATCCTATTCTATACTCTATCTTATCCTATCCGCTATCCTATCCTATCCTCTATCATATCCTATCCTATATCCTATCCAATCCCCTATCCTATCCTCTATCCTATCCTATCCTATCCTCTATCCTATCCTATCCTCTATCCTATCCTATCCTATCCTCTATCATATCCTATCCTATATCCTATCCAATCCCCTATCCTATCATGTATCCTATCCTATCCTCTATCCTATCCTATCCTCTATCCTATCCTATCCTCTATCCTATCCTATCCTCTATCCTATCCCATCCTCTATCCTATCCTATCCTCTATCCTATCCTATCCTCTATCCTAGCCTATCTTCTATCCTATCCTATCCTGTATCCTATCCTATCCTCTATCCTATCCTATCCTCTATCCTATCCTATCCTCTATCCTATCCTATCCTCTATCCTATCCTATCCTCTATCCTATCCCATCCTCTATCCTATCCTATCCTCTATCCTATCCTATCCTCGATCCCATCCTATTCTCTATCCAATCCTATCCTATTCTCTATCGTATCCTATTCTCTATCCTATCCAATCCCCTATCCTATCCTCTATCCTATCCTATGCTCCTTCCTATCCTATCCTGTATCCTATCCTATCCTCCATCCTATCCTATCCTTTATCCTATCCTATCCTATCTTATCCTCTATCCTATCCTATCTTATCCTCTATCCTATCCTATCTTATCCTCTATCCTATCCTATCCTCTCTCCTATCCTTTCCTCTATACTATCCTATCCTCTATCCTATCCTATCCTCTATCCGATCCTATTGTCTATCCAATCCTATCCTATCCTCTATCCTATCCTATCCTCTATCCTATCCTGTATCCTATCCTATCCTCGATCCTATCCTATCCTCTATCCGATCCTATTGTCTATCCTATCCTATCCTCTATCCTATCCTATCCTCTGTCCTATCCTATCCTCTATCCTATCCTATCCTCTATCCTATCCTATCCTCTATCCTATCCTATCCTCTATCCTATCCTATCCTCTATCCTATCCACTCCTCTATCCTATCCTATCCTCTATCCTATCCAATCCTCTATCCTATCCTATCCTCTATCCAATCATACCCTCTATCCTATCCTATCCTCTATCCTATCCTATCCTCCATCCTATCCTATCCTTTATCCTATCCTATCCTATCTTATCCTCTATCCTATCCTATCCTCTCTCCTATCCTATCCTCTATCCGATCCTATTGTCTATCCAATCCTATACTATCCTCTATCGTATCCTATTCTCTATCCTATCCTATTCTCTGTCCTATCCTTTCCACTATCCTAACTTATGCTCTATCCTATCCTATCCTCCATCCTATCCTATCCTCTATCCTATCCTATCCTCTATCCTATAATATCCTCTATCCTATCCTATCCTCTTATCCTATCCTATCCTCTATCCTATCCTATCCTATCCTCTATCCTATCCTATCCTCTATCCTATCCTTTCCTCTATACTATCCTATCCTCTATCCTATCCTATCCTCTATCCGATCCTATTGTCTATCCAATCCTATCCTATCCTCTATCCTATCCTATCCTCTTTCCTATCCTATCCTATCCTATCCTCTATCCTACCCTATCCTCTATCCTATCCTATCCTCTATCCTATCCTATCCTCTATCCTATCCTATCCTCTATCCTATCCTATCCTCTATCCGATCCTATTGTCTATCCAATCCTATACTATCCTCTATCGTATCCTATTCTCTATCCTATCCAATCCAATATCGTATCCTCTATCCTATCCTATCCTCTATCCTATCCTATCCTGTATCCTATCCTATCCTCTATCCTATCCTATCCTCTATCCTATCCTATCCTCTATCCTATCCTATCCTCTATCCTATCCTATCCTATCCTGTATCCTATCCTATCCTCTATCCTATCCAATCCTCTATCCTATCCTATCCTCTATCCTATCATACCCTCTATCCTATCCTATCCTCTATCCTATCCTATCCTCCATCCTATCCTATCCTTTATCCTATCCTATCCTATCTTATCCTCTATCCTATCCTATCCTCTCTCCTATCCTATCCTCTATCCGATCCTATTGTCTATCCAATCCTATACTATCCTCTATCGTATCCTATTCTCTATCCTATCCAATCCAATATCGTATCCTCTATCCTATCCTATCCTGTATCCTATCCTAACCTCTATCCTATCCTATCCTATCCTCTATCCTATCCTATCCTCTATCGTATCCTATCCTCTATCCTATCCTATCCTCTATCCTATCCTATCCTCTATCCTATCCTATCCTCTTATCCTATCCTATCCTCTATCCTATCCTATCCTATCCTCTATCCTATCCTATCCTCTATCCTATCCTATCCACTATCCTATCCTATCCTCTATCCTATCCTATCCTCTATCCTATCCTATCCTCTATCCTATCCTATCCTCTATCCTATCCTATCCTCTATCCTATCCTATCCTCTATCCAATCCTATCCTGTATCCTATCCTATCCTCTATCCTATCCTATCCTATCCTCTATCCGATCCTATCCTCTATCCTATCCTATCCTCTATCCTATCCTATCCTATCCTCTATCCTGTCCTATCCTCTATCCTATCCTATCCACTATCCTATCCTATCCTCTATCCTATCCTATCCTCTATCCTATCCTATCCTCTATCCTATCCTATCCTCTATCCTATCCTATCCTCTATCCTATCCTATCCTCTATCCAATCCTATCCTGTATCCTATCCTATCCTCTATCCTATCCTATCCTATCCTCTATCCGATCCTATCCTCTATCCTATCCTATCCTCTATCCTATCCTATCCTCTTATCCTATCCCATCCTCTATCCTATCCTATCCTCTATCCTATCCAATCCTCTATCCTATCCTATCCTCTATCCTATCCTATCCTCTATCCTATCCTATCCTCTATCCTATCCTATCCTCCATCCTATCCTATCCTTTATCCTATCCTATCCTATCTTATCCTCTATCCTATCCTATCTTATCCTCTATCCTATCCTATCTTATCCTCTATCCTATCCTATCCTCTCTCCTATCCTTTCCTCTATACTATCCTATCCTCTATCCTATCCTATTCTCTATCCGATCCTATTGTCTATCCAATCCTATCCTATCCTCTATCCTATCCTATCCTCTATCCTATCCTGTATCCTATCCTATCCTCGATCCTATCCTATCCTCTATCCGATCCTATTGTCTATCCTATCCTATCCTCTATCCTATCCTATCCTCTGTCCTATCCTATCCTCTATCCTATCCTATCCTCTATCCTATCCTATCCTCTATCCTATCCTATCCTCTATCCTATCCTATCCTCTATCCTATCCACTCCTCTATCCTATCCTATCCTCTATCCTATCCTATCCTTTATCCTATCCTATCCTATCTTATCCTCTATCCTATCCTATCTTATCCTCTATCCTATCCTATCTTATCCTCTATCCTATCCTATCCTCTCTCCTATCCTTTCCTCTATACTATCCTATCCTCTATCCTATCCTATTCTCTATCCGATCCTATTGTCTATCCAATCCTATCCTATCCTCTATCCTATCCTATCCTCTATCCTATCCTGTATCCTATCCTATCCTCGATCCTATCCTATCCTCTATCCGATCCTATTGTCTATCCTATCCTATCCTCTATCCTATCCTATCCTCTGTCCTATCCTATCCTCTATCCTATCCTATCCTCTATCCTATCCTATCCTCTATCCTATCCTATCCTCTATCCTATCCTATCCTCTATCCTATCCACTCCTCTATCCTATCCTATCCTCTATCCTATCCTATCCTCTATCCTATCCTATCCTCTATAATATCGTATCCTCTATCATATCCTATCCTATTTCCTATAATATCATCTATCCTATTCTATACTCTATCTTATCCTATCCGCTATCCTATCCTATCCTCTATCATATCCTATCCTATATCCTATCCAATCCCCTATCCTATCCTCTATCCTATCCTATCCTATCCTCTATCCTATCCTATCCTCTATCCTATCCTATCCTCGATCCCATCCTATTCTCTATCCAATCCTATCCTATTCTCTATCGTATCCTATTCTCTATCCTATCCAATCCCCTATCCTATCCTCTATCCTATCCTATGCTCCTTCCTATCCTATCCTGTATCCTATCCTATCCTGTATCCTATCCTATCCTCTATCCTATCCTATCCTCTATCCTATCCTATCCTCTATCCTATCCTATCCTCTATCCTATCCCATCCTCTATCCTATCCTATCCTCTATCCTATCCTATCCTCTATCCCATCCTATTCTCTATCCAATCCTATCCTATTCTCTATCGTATCCTATTCTCTATCCCATCCAATCCTATATCGTATCCTATATCCTATCCTATCCTCTATCCTATCCTATCCTCTATCATATCCTATCCTCTATCCTAGCCTATCCTCTATCCTATCCTATCCTCAATCCTATCCTATCCTCTATCCTATCCTATCCTCTATCCTATCCTATCCTCTATCCTATCCTATCCTCTATCCCATCCTATCCTCTATCCTATCCTCTATCCTATCCTATCCTCTATCCTATCCTATCCTCTATCCTATCCTTTCCGCTATCCTATCCTATCCTCTATAATATCGTATCCTCTGTCCTATCCTTGCTCTATCCTATAATATCATATATTCTATCCTATTCTCTATCCTATCCTATCCTATCATCTATCGTATCCTATCCTCTATCGTATCCTATCCTCTGTCCTATCCAATCCTATATCCTATGCTCTATCATATCTTATCCTCTATCCTATCCTATCCTTTATCCGATCCTATCCTCTATCCTATCCTATACTCTGTCCTATCCTTTCCACTATCCTATCTTATGCTCTATCCTATCCTATCCTCCATCCTATCCTATCCTCTATCCTATCCTATCCTCTATCCTATCCTATCCTCTATCCTATCCTATCCTCTTATCCTATCCTATCCTCTATCCTATCCTATCCTATACTCTATCCTATCCTATCCTCTATCCTATCCTTTCCACTATCCTACCTTATGCTCTATCCTATCCTATCCTCTATCCTATCCTATCCTTTCTCCTATCCTATCCTCTATCCTATCCGATCCTCTATCCTATCCTATCCTCTATAATATCGTATCCTCTATCATATCCTATCCTCTTTCCTATAATATCATCTATCCTATTCTATACTCTATCTTATCCGATCCGCTATCCTATCCTATCCTCTATCATATCCTATCCTATATCCTATCCAATCCCCTATCCTATCCTCTATCCTATCCTATCCACTATCCTGTCCTATCCTATCCTCTATCCTATCCTATCCTCTATCCTATCCTATCCTCTATCCTAGCCTATCCTGTATCCTATCCTCTATCCTATCCTATCCTCTATCCTATCCTATCCTCTATCCTATCCTATCCTCTATCCTATCCTATCCTCTATCCTATCCCATCCTCTATCCTATCCTATCCTCTATCCTATCCTATCCTCTATCCCATCCTATTCTCTATCCAATCCTATCCTATTCTCTATCGTATCCTATTCTCTATCCTATCCAATCCCCTATCCTATCCTCTATCCTATCCTATCCTCTATCCTATCCTATGCTCTATCCTATCCTATCCTGTATCCTATCCTATCCTGTATCCTATCCTATCCTCTATCCTATCCTATCCTCTATCCTATCCTATCCTCTATCCTATCCTATCCTCTATCCTATCCCATCCTCTATCCTATCCTATCCTCTATCCTATCCTATCCTCTATCCTAGCCTATCCTCTATCCTATCCTATCCTCTATCCTAGCCTATCCTCTATCCTATCCTATCCTGTATCGTATCCTGTATCCTATCCTATCCTCTATCCTATCCTATCCTCTATCCTATCCTATCCTCTATCCTATCCTATCCTCTATCCTATCCTATCCTCTATCCTATCCTATCCTCTATCCTATCCTATCCTCTATCCTATCCTATCCTATCCTATCCTCTATCCTATCCAATCCTGTATCCTATCCTATCCTCTATCCTATCCAATACTCTATCCTATCCTATCCTCTATCCTATCATACCCTCTATCCTATCCTATCCTCTATCCTATCCTATCCTCCATCCTATCCTATCCTTTATCCTATCCTATCCTATCTTATCCTCTATCCTATCCTATCCTCTCTCCTATCCTATCCTCTATCCGATCCTATTGTCTATCCAATCCTATACTATCCTCTATCGTATCCTATTCTCTATCCTATCCAATCCTATATCGTATCCTCTATCCTATCCTATCCTGTATCCTATCCTATCCTCTATCCCATCCTATCCTCTATCCCATCCTATCCTCTATCCTATCCTCTATCCTATCCTATCCTCTATCCTATCCTATCCTCTATCCTATCCTATCCTCTATCCTATCCTATCCTCTATCCTATCCTATAGTCTATCCTATCCTTTCCGCTATCCTATCCTATCCTCTATAATACCGTATCCTCTGTGATATCCTTGCTCTATCCTATAATATCATATATTCTATCCTATTCTCTATCCTATCCTATCCTATCATCTATCGTATCCTATCCTCTATCGTATCCTATCCTCTATCCTATCCTATACTCTGTCCTATCCTTTCCACTATCCTATCTTATGCTCTATCCTATCCTATCCTCCATACTATCCTATCCTCTATCCTATCCTATCCTCTATCCTATCCTATCCTCTATCCTATCCTATCCTCTTATCCTATCCTATCCTCTATCCTATCCTATCCTATACTCTATCCTATCCTATCCTCTATCCTATCCTTTCCACTATCCTACCTTATGCTCTATCCTATCCTATCCTCTATCCTATCCTATCCTTTCTCCTATCCTATCCTCTATCCTATCCGATCCTCTATCCTATCCTATCCTCTATAATATCGTATCCTCTATCATATCCTATCCTCTTTCCTACAATATCATCTATCCTATTCTATACTCTATCTTATCCTATCCGCTATCCTATCCTATCCTCTATCATATCCTATCCTATATCCTATCCAATCCCCTATCCTATCCTCTATCCTATCCTATCCACTATCCTATCCTATCCTATCCTCTATCATATCCTATCCTATATCCTATCCAATCCCCTATCCTATCCTCTATCCTATCCTATCATCTATCCTATCCTATCCTGTATCCTATCCTATCCTCTATCCTATCCTATCCTCTATCCTATCCTATCCTCTATCCTATCCCATCCTCTAGCCTATCCTATCCTCTATCCTATCCTATCCTCTATCCCATCCTATTCACTATCCAATCCTATCCTATTCTCTATCGTATCCTATTCTCTATCCTATCCAATCCCCTATCCTATCCTCTATCCTATCCTATCCTCTATCCTATCCTATGCTCTATCCTATCCTATCCTGTATCCTATCCTATCCTGTATCCTATTATATCCTCTATCCTATCCTATCCTCTATCCTATCCTATCCTCTATCCTATCCTATCCTCTATCCTATCCCATCCTCTATCCTATCGTATCCTCTATCCTATCCTATCCTCTATCCTAGCCTATCCTCTATCCTATCCTATCCTCTATCCTAGCCTATCCTCTATCCTATCCTATCCTGTATCCTATCCTGTATCCTATCCTATCCTCTATCCTATCCTATCCTCTATCCTATCCTATCCTCTATCCTATCCTATCCTCTATCCTATCCTATCCTCTATCCTATCCTATCCTCTATCCTATCCTATCCTCTATCCTATCCTATCCTCTATCCTATCCTATCCTATCCTATCCTCTATCCTATCCAATCCTGTATCCTATCCTATCCTCTATCCTATCCAATCCTCTATCCTATCCTATCCTCTATCCAATCATACCCTCTATCCTATCCTATCCTCTATCCTATCCTATCCTCCATCCTATCCTATCCTTTATCCTATCCTATCCTATCTTATCCTCTATCCTATCCTATCCTCTCTCCTATCCTATCCTCTATCCGATCCTATTGTCTATCCAATCCTATACTATCCTCTATCGTATCCTATTCTCTATCCTATCCTATTCTCTGTCCTATCCTTTCCACTATCCTAACTTATGCTCTATCCTATCCTATCCTCCATCCTATCCTATCCTCTATCCTATCCTATCCTCTATCCTATAATATCCTCTATCCTATCCTATCCTCTTATCCTATCCTATCCTCTATCCTATCCTATCCTATCCTCTATCCTATCCTATCCTCTATCCTATCCTTTCCTCTATACTATCCTATCCTCTATCCTATCCTATCCTCTATCCGATCCTATTGTCTATCCAATCCTATCCTATCCTCTATCCTATCCTATCCTCTTTCCTATCCTATCCTATCCTATCCTCTATCCTACCCTATCCTCTATCCTATCCTATCCTCTATCCTATCCTATCCTCTATCCTATCCTATCCTCTATCCTATCCTATCCTCTATCCGATCCTATTGTCTATCCAATCCTATACTATCCTCTATCGTATCCTATTCTCTATCCTATCCAATCCAATATCGTATCCTCTATCCTATCCTATCCTCTATCCTATCCTATCCTGTATCCTATCCTATCCTCTATGCTATCCTATCCTCTATCCTATCCTATCCTCTATCCTATCCTATCCTCTATCCTATCCTATCCTATCCTGTATCCTATCCTATCCTCTATCCTATCCAATCCTCTATCCTATCCTATCCTCTATCCTATCATACCCTCTATCCTATCCTATCCTCTATCCTATCCTATCCTCCATCCTATCCTATCCTTTATCCTATCCTATCCTATCTTATCCTCTATCCTATCCTATCCTCTCTCCTATCCTATCCTCTATCCGATCCTATTGTCTATCCAATCCTATACTATCCTCTATCGTATCCTATTCTCTATCCTATCCTATCCAATATCGTATCCTCTATCCTATCCTATCCTGTATCCTATCCTAACCTCTATCCTATCCTATCCTATCCTCTATCCTATCCTATCCTCTATCGTATCCTATCCTCTATCCTATCCTATCCTCTATCCTATCATACCCTCTATCCTATCCTATCCTCTATCCTATCCTATCCTCCATCCTATCCTATCCTTTATCCTATCCTATCCTATCTTATCCTCTATCCTATCCTATCCTCTCTCCTATCCTATCCTCTATCCGATCCTATTGTCTATCCAATCCTATACTATCCTCTATCGTATCCTATTCTCTATCCTATCCTATCCAATATCGTATCCTCTATCCTATCCTATCCTTTCTCCTATCCTATCCTCTATCCTATCCGATCCTCTATCCTATCCTATCCTCTATAATATCGTATCCTCTATCATATCCTATCCTCTTTCCTATAATATCATCTATCCTATTCTATACTCTATCTTCTCCTATCCGCTATCCTATCCTATCCTCTATCATATCCTATCCTATATCCTATCCAATCCCCTATCCTATCCTCTATCCTATCCTATCCACTATCCTATCCTATCCTATCCTCTATCATATCCTATCCTATATCCTATCCAATCCCCTATCCTATCCTCTATCCTATCCTATCATCTATCCTATCCTATCCTGTATCCTATCCTATCCTCTATCCTATCCTATCCTCTATCCTATCCTATCCTCTATCCTATCCTATCCTCTATCCTATCCTATCCTCTATCCTATCCCATCCTCTAGCCTATCCTATCCTCTATCCTATCCTATCCTCTATCCCATCCTATTCACTATCCAATCCTATCCTATTCTCTATCGTATCCTATTCTCTATCCTATCCAATCCCCTATCCTATCCTCTATCCTATCCTATCCTCTATCCTATCCTATGCTCTATCCTATCCTATCCTGTATCCTATCCTATCCTGTATCCTATTATATCCTCTATCCTATCCTATCCTCTATCCTATCCTATCCTCTATCCTATCCTATCCTCTATCCTATCCCATCCTCTATCCTATCGTATCCTCTATCCTATCCTATCCTCTATCCTAGCCTATCCTCTATCCTATCCTATCCTCTATCCTAGCCTATCCTCTATCCTATCCTATCCTGTATCCTATCCTGTATCCTATCCTATCCTCTATCCTATCCTATCCTCTATCCTATCCTATCCTCTATCCTATCCTATCCTCTATCCTATCCTATCCTCTATCCTATCCTATCCTCTATCCTATCCTATCCTCTATCCTATCCTATCCTCTATCCTATCCTATCCTCTATCCTATCCTATCCTCTATCCTATCCTATCCTATCCTATCCTCTATCCTATCCAATCCTGTATCCTATCCTATCCTCTATCCTATCCAATCCTCTATCCTATCCTATCCTCTATCCAATCATACCCTCTATCCTATCCTATCCTCTATCCTATCCTATCCTCCATCCTATCCTATCCTTTATCCTATCCTATCCTATCTTATCCTCTATCCTATCCTATCCTCTCTCCTATCCTATCCTCTATCCGATCCTATTGTCTATCCAATCCTATACTATCCTCTATCGTATCCTATTCTCTATCCTATCCTATTCTCTGTCCTATCCTTTCCACTATCCTAACTTATGCTCTATCCTATCCTATCCTCCATCCTATCCTATCCTCTATCCTATCCTATCCTCTATCCTATAATATCCTCTATCCTATCCTATCCTCTTATCCTATCCTATCCTCTATCCTATCCTATCCTATCCTCTATCCTATCCTATCCTCTATCCTATCCTTTCCTCTATACTATCCTATCCTCTATCCTATCCTATCCTCTATCCGATCCTATTGTCTATCCAATCCTATCCTATCCTCTATCCTATCCTATCCTCTTTCCTATCCTATCCTATCCTATCCTCTATCCTACCCTATCCTCTATCCTATCCTATCCTCTATCCTATCCTATCCTCTATCCTATCCTATCCTCTATCCTATCCTATCCTCTATCCGATCCTATTGTCTATCCAATCCTATACTATCCTCTATCGTATCCTATTCTCTATCCTATCCAATCCAATATCGTATCCTCTATCCTATCCTATCCTCTATCCTATCCTATCCTGTATCCTATCCTATCCTCTATCCTATCCTATCCTCTATCCTATCCTATCCTCTATCCTATCCTATCCTCTATCCTATCCTATCCTATCCTGTATCCTATCCTATCCTCTATCCTATCCAATCCTCTATCCTATCCTATCCTCTATCCTATCATACCCTCTATCCTATCCTATCCTCTATCCTATCCTATCCTCCATCCTATCCTATCCTTTATCCTATCCTATCCTATCTTATCCTCTATCCTATCCTATCCTCTCTCCTATCCTATCCTCTATCCGATCCTATTGTCTATCCAATCCTATACTATCCTCTATCGTATCCTATTCTCTATCCTATCCTATCCAATATCGTATCCTCTATCCTATCCTATCCTGTATCCTATCCTAACCTCTATCCTATCCTATCCTATCCTCTATCCTATCCTATCCTCTATCGTATCCTATCCTCTATCCTATCCTATCCTCTATCCTATCCTATCCTCTATCCTATCCTATCCTCTTATCCTATCCTATCCTCTATCCTATCCTATCCTATCCTCTATCCTATCCTATCCTCTATCCTATCCTATCCACTATCCTATCCTATCCTCTATCCTATCTTATCCTTTCTCCTATCCTATCCTCTATCCTATCCTATCCTCTTATCCTATCCTATCCTCTATCCTATCCTATCCTCTATCCTATTCTATCCTCTATCCTATCCGATCCTCTATCCTATCCGATCCACTATAATATCGTATCCTCTATCATATCCTATCCTCTTTCCTATAATATCATCTATCCTATCCTATTCTCTATCCTATCCTATACTCTATCCTATCCTATCCTCTATCCCGTCCTATTCTCTCTCCAATCCTATCCTATCCTCTATCGTATCCTATTCTCTATCCTATCCAATCCTATATGCTATCCTCTATCCTATCCTATCCTCTATCCTATCCTATCCTCTATCCTATCCTATCCTTTATCCTATCCTATCCTCTATCCTATCCTATCCTGTATCCTATCCTATCCTCTATCCTATCCTATCCTCTATCCTATCCTATCCTCTACCCTATCCTATCCTCTATCCTATCCTATCCTATCCTCTATCCTATCCTATCCTCTATCCTATCCTATCCTCTATCCTATCCTATCCTCTATCCTATCCTATTCTCTATCCTATCCTATCCTCTATCCTATCCTATCCTCTATCCTATCCTATCCTCTATCCTATCCTATCCTATCCGATCCTATCCTCTATCCTATCCAATCCTCTATCCTATCCTATCCTCTATCCTATCATATCCTCTATCCTATCCTATCCTCTATCCTATCCTATCCTCCATCCTATCCTATCCTTTATCCTATCCTATCCTATCTTATCCTCTATCCTATCCTATCCTCTCTCCTATCCTATCCTCTATCCGATCCTATTGTCTATCCAATCCTATACTATCCTCTATCGTATCCTATTCTCTATCCTATCCAATCCTATATCGTATCCTCTATCCTATCCTATCCTGTATCCTATCCTAACCTCTATCCTATCCTATCCTCTATCCTATCCTATTCTCTGTCCTATCCTTTCCACTATCCTAACTTATCCTCCATCCTATCCTATCCTCTATCCTATCCTATCCTCTATCCTATTCTATCCTCTATCCTATCGTATCCTGTATCCTATCCTATCCTCTATCCTATCCTATCCTCTATCCAATCCTATCCTGTATCCTATCCTATCCTCTATCCTATCCTATCCTATCCTCTATCCGATCCTATCCTCTATCCTATCCTATCCTCTATCCTATCCTATCCTCTTATCCTATCCTATCCTCTATCCTATCCTATCCTCTATCCTATCCAATCCTCTATCCTATCCTATCCTCTATCCTATCCTATCCTCTATCCTATCCTATCCTCTATCCTATCCTATCCTCCATCCTATCCTATCCTTTATCCTATCCTATCCTATCTTATCCTCTATCCTATCCTATCTTATCCTCTATCCTATCCTATCCTCTCTCCTATCCTTTCCTCTATACTATCCTATCCTCTATCCTATCCAATTCCTCTATCCGATCCTATTGTCTATCCAATCCTATCCTATCCTCTATCCTATCCTATCCTATCCTATCCTCTATCCTATCCTATCCTCTATCCTATCCTATCCTCTATCCTATCCTATCCTCTATCCTATCCTATCCTCTATCCAATCCTATCCTGTATCCTATCCTATCCTCTTATCCTATCCTATCCTCTATTATATGCTATCCTCTATCCCACCCTATTCTCTATCCAATCCAATCCTATCCTCTATCGTATCCTATTCTCTATCCTATCCAATCCTATATCGTATCCTCTATCCTATCCTGTCCTGTATCCTATGCTATCCTGTATCCTATCCTATCCTCTATCCAATCCTATCCTCTATCATATCCTATCCTCTATCCTATCTTATCCCCTATACTATCCTATTCTCTATCCCATCCTATTCTCTATCCAATCCTATTCTATCCTCTATCCTATCCTATCCTCTATCCTATCCAATCCTATGTCGTAACCTCTATGCTATCCTATCCTCTATCCTATCGTATCCTGTATCCTATCCTATCCTCTATCCTATCCTATCCTCTATCCTATCCTATCATCTATCCTATCCTATCCTGTATCCTATCCTATCCTCTATCCTATCCTATCCCCTATCCTATCCTATCCTATCCTATCCTCTATCCTATCCTATCCTCAATCCTATCCTATCGTCTATCCGATCCTATTGTCTATCCAATCCTATACTATCCTTTATCCTATCCTATCCTCTATCCTATCCTATCATCTACCCTATCCTTTCCTCTACCCTATGCTATCCTATCCTCTAAGCTATCCTATAATCTATCCTATCCTATCCTCTATCCTATCCTATCCTCTATCGTCTGCTATCTTCAATACAATCCAATCCCCTATCCTATCCTCTATCCTATCCTATCCTCTATAATATCCACTCCTCTATCCTATCCTATCCTCTATCCTATCCTATCCTGTATCCTATCCTATCCTCTATCCTATCCTATCCTCTATCCGATCCTATCCTCTATCCTATCCTATCCTCTATCCTATCCTATCCTATCCTATCCTCTATCCTATCCTCTCCGCTATCCTATCCTATCCTCTATCCGATCCTATTGTCTATCCAATCCTATACTATCCTCTATCGTATCCTATTCTCTATCCTATCCAATCCTATATCGTATCCTCTATCCTGTCCTATCCTCTATCCTATCCTATCCTGTATCCTATCCTATCCTCTATCCTATCCTATCCTCTATCCTATCCTATCCTCTATCCTATCCTATCCTCTATGCTATCCTATCCTCTATGCTATCCTATCCTCTATCCTATCCTATCCTCTATCCTATCCTATCCTCTATCCTATCCTATCCTCTATCCTATCATATCCTCTTATCCTATCCTATCCTCTATCCTATGCTATCCTCTATCCCACCCTATTCTCTATCCAATCCAATCCTATCCTCTATCGTATCCTATTCTCTATCCTATCCAATCCTATATCGTATCCTCTATCCTATCCTGTCCTGTATCCTATGCTATCCTGTATCCTATCCTATCCTCTATCCAATCCTATCCTCTATCCTATCCTATCCTCTATCCTATCTTATCCCCTACACTATCCTATTCTCTATCCCATTCTATTCTCTATCCAATCCTATTCTATCCTCTATCCTATCCTATCCTCTATCCTATCCAATCCTATGTCGCTATGCTATCCTATCCTCTATCCTATCGTATCCTGTATCCTATCCTATCCTCTATCCTATCCTATCCTCTATCCTATCCTATCATCTATCATATCCTATCCTGTATCCTATCCTATCCTCTATCCTATCCTATCCTATCCTCTATCCGATCCTATCCTATATCCTATCCTATCCTCTATCCTATCCTATCCTCTTATCCTATCATATCCTCTATGCTATCCTATCCTCTATCCTATCCTATCCTCTATCCTATCCGATCCTCTATTATATCCGATCCTCTATAATATCGTATCCTCTATCATATCCTATCCTCTTTCCTATCATATCATCTATCCTATCCTATTCTCTATCCTATCCTATACTCTATTCTATGCTATCGTCTATCCCATCCTATTCTGTATCCAATCCTATCCTATCCACTATCGTATCCTGTTCTCTATCCTATCCAATCCTATATCGTATCCTCTATCCTATCCTATCCTGTATCCTATCCTATCCTGTATCCTATCCTGTATCCTAGCCTATCCTGTATCCTGTCCTATCCTCTATCCTATCCTATCCTCTATCCTATCCTATCCTCTATCCTATCTTATCCTCTATACTATCCTATTCTCTATCCCATCCTATTCTCTATCCAATCCTATTCTATCCTCTATCCTATCCTATCCTCTATCCTATCATATCCTCTATCCTATCCAATCCTATATCGTATCCTCTATGCTATCCAATCCTCTATCCTATCGTATCCTGTATCACATCCTATCCTCTATCCTATCCTATCCTCTATCCTATCCTATCCTCTATCCTATCCTATCCTGTATCCTATCCTATCCACTATCCTATCCACTATCCTATCCTATCCTCTATCCGATCCTATCCTATATCCTATCCTATCCTCTCTCCTATCCTATCCTATCCTCTATCCTATCCTATCCTCTATCCTATCCTTTCCACTGTCCTACCTTATGCTCTATCCTATCCTATCCTCCATCCTATCCTATCCTCCATCCTATAATATCATCTATCCTATCCTATTCTCTATCCTATCCTATCCTCTATCCTATCCTATCTTCTATCCTATCCTATCCTCTATCCTATCCTATCCTTTCTCCTATCCTATCCTCTATCCTATCCTATCCTCTTATCCTATCCTATCCTCTATCCTATCCTATCGTCTATCCTATCCTATCCTCTATCCTATCCGATCCTCTATCCTATCCGTTCCACTATAATATCGTATCCTCTATCATATCCTATTCTCTTTCCTATAATATCATCTATCCTATCCTATTCTCTATCCTATCCTATACTCTATCCTATCCTATCCTCTATCCCATCCTATTCTCTATCCAATCCTATCCTATCCTCTATCGTATCCTATTCTCTATCCTATCCAATCCTATATCGTATCCTCTATCCTATCCTATCCACTATCCTATCCTATTCTGTCTCCTATGCTATCCTCTATCCTATCCTATCCTTTATCCTATCCTATCCTCTATCCTATCCTATCCTCTATCCTATCCTATCCTTTATCCTATCCTATCCTCTATCCTATCCTATCCTCTATCCTATCCTATCCTCTATCCTATCCTATCCTCTATCCTATCATATCCTTTATCCTATCCTATCCTCTATCCTATCCTATCCTCTACCCTATCCTATCCTCTACCCTATGCTATCCTATCCTCTATGCTATTCTATAATCTATCCTATCCTATCCTCTATCCTATCCTATCCTCTATCCTATCCTGTATCCTAGCCTATCCTGTATCCTGTCCTATCCTCTATCCTATCCTATCCTCTATCCTATCCTATCCTCTATCCTATCTTATCCTCTATACTATCCTATTCTCTATCCCATCCTATTCTCTATCCAATCCTATTCTATCCTCTATCCTATCCTATCCTCTATCCTATCCTATCCTCTATCCTATCCAATCCTATATCGTATCCTCTATGCTAACCAATCCTCTATCCTATCGTATCCTGTATCCTATCCTATCCTCTATCCTATCCTATCCTCTATCCTATCCTATCCTCTATCCTATCCTATCCTATCCTGTATCCTATCCTATCCACTATCCTATCCTATCCTCTATCCGATCCTATCATATATCCTATCCTATCCTCTCTCCTATCCTATCCTGTATCACATCCTATCCTCTATACTATCCTATCCTCTATCCTATCCTATCCTCTATCCTATCCTATCCTCTATCCTATCCTATCCTCTATCCTATCCTATCCTCTTATCCTATCCTATCCTCTATCCTATCCTATCCTATCCTCTATCCTATCCTATCCTCTATCCTATCCTTTCCACTATCCTACCTTATGCTCTATCCTATCCTATCCTCCATCCTATCCTATCCTCTATCCTATAATATCATCTATCCTATCCTATTCTCCATCCTATCCTATCCTCTATCCTATCCTATCTTCTATCCTATCCTATCCTCTATCCTATCCTATCCTTTCTCCTATCCTATCCTCTATCCTATCCTATCCTCTTATCCTATCCTATCCTCTATCCTATCCTATCCTCTATCCTATCCTATCCTCTATCCTATCCGATCCTCTATCCTATCCGATCCACTATAATATCGTATCCTCTATCATATCCTATTCTCTTTCCTATAATATCATCTATCCTATCCTATTCTCTATCCTATCCTATACTCTATCCTATCCTATCCTCTATCCCATCCTATTCTCTATCCAATCCTATCCTATCCTCTATCGTATCCTATTCTCTATCCTATCCAATCCTATATCGTATCCTCTATCCTATCCTATCCACTATCCTATCCTATTCTGTATCCTATGAAATCCTCTATCCTATCCTATCCTGTATCCTATCCTATCCTCTATCCTATCCTATCCTCTATCCTATCCTATCCTTTATCCTATCCTATCCTCTATCCTATCCTATCCTCTATCCTATCCTATCCTCTATCCTATCCTATCCTCTATCCTATCATATCCTTTATCCTATCCTATCCTCTATCCTATCCTATCCTCTACCCTATCCTATCCTCTACACTATGCTATCCTATCCTCTATGCTATTCTATAATCTATCCTATCCTATCCTCTATCCTATCCTATCCTCTATCCTATCCTATCCTCTATCCTATCCTATCCTCTTATCCTATCCTATCCTCTATCCTATCCTATCCTCTATCGTCTGCTATCTTCAACACAATCCAATACCCTATCCTATCCTCTATCCTATCCTATCCTGTATCCTATCCTATCCTCTATCCTATCCTATCCTCTATCCGATCCTATCCTCTATCCTATCCTATCCTCTATCCTATCCTATCCTATCCTATCCTCTATCCTATCCTCTCCGCTATCCTATCCTATCCTCTATCCGATCCTATTGTCTATCCAATCCTATACTCTCCTCTATCGTATCCTATTCTCTATCCTATCCAATCCTATGTCGTAACCTCTATGCTATCCTATCCTCTATCCTATCGTATCCTGTATCCTATCCTATCCTCTATCCTATCCTATCCTCTATCCTATCTTATCCCCTATACTATCCTATTCTCTATCCCATCCTATTCTCTATCCAATCCTATTCTATCCTCTATCCTATTCTATCCTCTATCCTATCCAATCCTATGTCGTAACCTCTATGCTATCCTATCCTCTATCCTATCGTATCCTGTATCCTATCCTATCCTCTATCCTATCCTATCCTCTATCCTATCCTATCATCTATCCTATCCTATCCTGTATCCTATCCTATCCTCTATCCTATTCTATCCTATCCTCTATCCGATCCTATCCTATATCCTATCCTATCCTCTATCCTATCCTATCCTCTTATCCTATCCTATCCTCTATCCTATCCTATCCTCTATCCTATCCTATCCTCTATCCTATCCGATCCTCTATTATATCCGATCCTCTATAATATCGTATCCTCTATCATATCCTATCCTCTTTCCTATCATATCATCTATCCTATCCTATTCTCTATCCTATCCTATACTCTATCCTATGCTATCCTCTATCCCATCCTATTCTCTATCCCATCCTATTCTCTATCCAATCCTATCCTATCCACTATCGTATCCTATTCTCTATCCTATCCAATCCTATATCGTATCCTCTATCCTATCCTATCCTGTATCCTATCCTATCCTGTATCCTATCCTGTATCCTAGCCTATCCTGTATCCTGTCCTATCCTCTATCCTATCCTATCCTCTATCCTATCCTATCCTCTACCCTATCCTATCCTCTACCCTATGCTATCCTATCCTCTATGCTATTCTATAATCTATCCTATCCTATCCTCTATCCTATCCTATCCTCTATCCTATCCTATCCTCTATCCTATCCTGTATCCTAGCCTATCCTGTATCCTGTCCTATCCTCTATCCTATCCTATCCTCTATCCTATCCTATCCTCTATCCTATCTTATCCTCTATACTATCCTATTCTCTATCCCATCCTATTCTCTATCCAATCCTATTCTATCCTCTATCCTATCCTATCCTCTATCCTATCCTATCCTCTATCCTATCCAATCCTATATCGTATCCTCTATGCTATCCAATCCTCTATCCTATCGTATCCTGTATCCTATCCTATCCTCTATCCTATCCTATCCTCTATCCTATCCTATCCTCTATCCTATCCTATCCTATCCTGTATCCTATCCTATCCACTATCCTATCCTATCCTCTATCCGATCCTATCCTATATCCTATCCTATCCTCTCTCCTATCCTATCCTGTATCACATCCTATCCTCTATACTATCCTATCCTCTATCCTATCCTATCCTCTATCCTATCCTATCCTCTATCCTATCCTATCCTCTATCCTATCCTATCCTCTTATCCTATCCTATCCTCTATCCTATCCTATCCTATCCTCTATCCTATCCTATCCTCTATCCTATCCTTTCCACTATCCTACCTTATGCTCTATCCTATCCTATCCTCCATCCTATCCTATCCTCTATCCTATAATATCATCTATCCTATCCTATTCTCCATCCTATCCTATCCTCTATCCTATCCTATCTTCTATCCTATCCTATCCTCTATCCTATCCTATCCTTTCTCCTATCCTATCCTCTATCCTATCCTATCCTCTTATCCTATCCTATCCTCTATCCTATCCTATCCTCTATCCTATCCTATCCTCTATCCTATCCGATCCTCTATCCTATCCGATCCACTATAATATCGTATCCTCTATCATATCCTATTCTCTTTCCTATAATATCATCTATCCTATCCTATTCTCTATCCTATCCTATACTCTATCCTATCCTATCCTCTATCCCATCCTATTCTCTATCCAATCCTATCCTATCCTCTATCGTATCCTATTCTCTATCCTATCCAATCCTATATCGTATCCTCTATCCTATCCTATCCACTATCCTATCCTATTCTGTATCCTATGAAATCCTCTATCCTATCCTATCCTGTATCCTATCCTATCCTCTATCCTATCCTATCCTCTATCCTATCCTATCCTTTATCCTATCCTATCCTCTATCCTATCCTATCCTCTATCCTATCCTATCCTCTATCCTATCCTATCCTCTATCCTATCATATCCTTTATCCTATCCTATCCTCTATCCTATCCTATCCTCTACCCTATCCTATCCTCTACACTATGCTATCCTATCCTCTATGCTATTCTATAATCTATCCTATCCTATCCTCTATCCTATCCTATCCTCTATCCTATCCTATCCTCTATCCTATCCTATCCTCTTATCCTATCCTATCCTCTATCCTATCCTATCCTCTATCGTCTGCTATCTTCAACACAATCCAATCCCCTATCCTATCCTCTATCCTATCCTATCCTGTATCCTATCCTATCCTCTATCCTATCCTATCCTCTATCCGATCCTATCCTCTATCCTATCCTATCCTCTATCCTATCCTATCCTATCCTATCCTCTATCCTATCCTCTCCGCTATCCTATCCTATCCTCTATCCGATCCTATTGTCTATCCAATCCTATACTCTCCTCTATCGTATCCTATTCTCTATCCTATCCAATCCTATGTCGTAACCTCTATGCTATCCTATCCTCTATCCTATCGTATCCTGTATCCTATCCTATCCTCTATCCTATCCTATCCTCTATCCTATCTTATCCCCTATACTATCCTATTCTCTATCCCATCCTATTCTCTATCCAATCCTATTCTATCCTCTATCCTATTCTATCCTCTATCCTATCCAATCCTATGTCGTAACCTCTATGCTATCCTATCCTCTATCCTATCCTATCCTCTATCCTATCCTATCCTCTATCCTATCCTATCCTCTTATCCTATCCTATCCTCTATCCTATCCTATCCTCTATCGTCTGCTATCTTCAACACAATCCAATCCCCTATCCTATCCTCTATCCTATCCTATCCTGTATCCTATCCTATCCTCTATCCTATCCTATCCTCTATCCTATCCAATCCCCTATCCTATCCTCTATCCGTTCCTATCCTGTATCCTATCATATCCTCTATTTTATAATATCATCTATCCTATACTATTCTCTATACTATCCTATCCTCTATTCTATACTATCCTCTATCGTATCCTATCCTCTATCCGAACCTATCCTCTATCGTATCCTATCTTCTACCCTATCCTATCCTCTATTCTATCCAATCCCCTTTCCTAACATCTATCCGAACCTATCCTCTATCCTATCCTATCCTCTATCCTATAATATCATCTATCCTATACTATTCTCTATCCTCTCCTATCCTCTATCCTATACTATCCTCTATCGTATTATATCCTCTATTATATCCTATCCTGAACCCTATCGTATCCTCAATCCTATCCTATACTCCATCCTATCCTCTATCCTATCCAATCTTCTATCCTATCCTCTATCCTATCCTCTATCCTATCCTCTATCCGTTCCTATCCTCTATCCTATCATATCCTCTATCCTATAATATCGTCTATCCTATACTATTCTCTATCCTATCCTATCCTCTATCCTATACTACCCTCTATCGTCTCCTATCCTCTCTCCTATCCAATCACCTATCCAATCCTCTATCCTATCCTATCTTCTATAATATCGTATACTCTATCCTATCCTCTATCCTATACTATCATCAAACCCATCCTATTCTCTATCCTATCCTCTATCGTCTGCTCTATCCTATCCTCTATCGCCTGCTCTATCCTATCCTCTATCGTCTGCACTATCCTATCCTATCCACTATCCTATCCTATCCTCTATCCTATCCAATCCCCTATCCTATCCTCTATCCGTTCCTATCCTCTATCCTATCCTATCCTCTATCCTATAATATCATCTATCCTATACTATTCTCTATCCTATCCTATCCTCTATCCTATTCTAATCTCTTTCCTATCCTCTATCCTATCCTATCATCTACCCTATCCTACCCTCTATCCTATCCTATCCTCTATCCTATCCAATCCCCTATCCTATCCTCTATCCGATCCTATACTCTACCCTATCCTATCCTCTATCCTATCCAATACCCTATCCTATCCTCTACCCGATCCTATCCTCTATCCTATACTATCCTCTATCCTATAATATCATCTATCCTATACTATTCTCTATCCTATATTATTCTCTATCCTATCCCCTACCCTATCCTATCCTCTATCCTATCCTAACCCCTATTCTATCCAATCCCCTATCCTATCATCTATGCGATCCTATCCTATCCTATCCTATCCTCTACCCTATCCTATCCTCTATCCTCTATCCTCTATCCTATCCTATCCTCTTTCCTATCCTATCCTCTATCCTATCCAATCCCCTATCCTATCCTCTATCCTATCCAATCCCCTATCCTATCCTCTATCCTATCCAATCCCCTATCCTATCCTCTATCCTATCCAATCCCCTATCCTATCCTCTATCCTATCCAATCCCCTATCCTATCCTCTATCCTATCCTATCCTCTATAATATCGTATCCTCTAGCCTATCCTATCCTCTATCCTATACTATTCTCTATCCTATCCTATTTTCTATCCTATCCTCTACCCTATCCTATCCTCTATCCTATCCAATCCCCCATCGTATTATCTATCCGATCCTGTCCTCTATCCTATCCTATCCTCTACCCTATCCTATCCTTTATCCTATCCTTTCCTCTATACTACCCAATCCCCTATCCTATCCTCTATCCGAACCTATCCTCTATCCTATCCAATCCTCTATCCTATACTATCATCTATCCTATTCTCTATCCTATCCTCTATCGTCTGTTCTATCCTATCCTATCCAGTATCCTATCCTATCCTCAATCCTCTCCTATCCTCTATCCAATCCTATCTTCTATCGTATCATGTCCTCTATCCTATCCAATCCCCTATCCTACCCTATATCCGATCCTATCCTCTATCCTATCCTATCCTCTATCCTATAATATCATCTATCCTATACTATTCTCTATCCTCTCCTCTATACTACCCAATCCCCTATCCTATCCTCTATCCGATCCTATCCTCTATCCTATCCTATCCTCTATCCTATCCTATCCTATCCTCTATCCTATCCTATCCTATCCTCTATCCTATCGTATATTCTATCATATAATATCATCTATCCTATACTATTCTCTAACCTATCCTCTTCCCTATCCTATCCTCTATCCTATCCTATCCTCTATCCTATCCAATCCCCTATCCTATCCTCTATCTGTTCATATCCTCTATCCTATCCTATCCTCTATCCTATAATATCATCTATCTTATACTATTCTCTATCCTATCCTACCCTCTATCCTATCCTATCCTCTATCCTATAATATCATCTATCCTATACTATTCTCTAACCTATCCTCTTCCCTATCCTATCCTCTATCCTATCCTATCCTATCCTCTATCCTATCCAATCCCCTATCCTATCCTCTATCCGTTCCTATCCTCTATCCTATCCTGTCCTCTATCCTATAATATCATCTATCCTATACTATTCTCTATCCTATCCTATCCTCTATCCTATTCTAATCTCTTTCCTATCCTCTATCCTATCCTATCATCTACCCTATCCTACCCTCTATCCTATCCTATCCTCTATCCTATCCAATCCCCTATCCTATCCTCTATCCTATCCTATTCTCTATCCTATCCTCTACCCTATCCTATCCTCTATCCTATCCTATCCTCTATCCTATCGAATCCCATATCCTATCCTCTATAATATCCTATCCTATCCTCTATCCTATTCTATCCTCTATCGTATCCACTAGCCTATCCTATCCTCTATCCTATCCTATCCTCTATCCTATCCTATCCTCAATCCTATCTATCTTATCCTATCCTCTATCCTATTTTATGCTCTATCCGATCCTATGCGCTATCCTATCCTATCCTATCCCCTATCCTATCCTATCCTCTATCCTATAATATCCTCTATCCTATCCTATCCTCTACCCTATCCAATCCCCTATCTTATCCTCTATCCTATCCTATCCTCCATCCTATATTATCCTCTATAATATCCAATTTTCTATCCTATCCTATCCTCTATCCTATCCTCTATTCTATCCTCTATCCTATCCTATCCTATCCTCAATCCTATCCAATCCTCTATCCTATCCTATCCTCTATTCTATCCTCTATTCTATCCTCTATCCTATCCTATCCTCTATCCTATCCCATCATCTATCCTATCCTATCGTCTATCCTATAATATCCTCTATCCTATACTCTATCCAACCTATCCTATCCAATCCCCTATCCTATCCTCTATCCTATAATATCAGCTATCCTATCCTAATCTCTATCCTATCCTATCCTATCCTCTATCCTATCCAATCCTCTATCCGATCCAATCCTCTATCCTATCCAATCGCCTATCCTATCCTCTATCCTATAATATCAGCTATCCTATCCTAATCTCTATCCTATCCTATCCTATCCTCTATCCTATCCAATCCTCTATCCTATCCAATCCTCTATCCTATCCCATCCTCTATACTATCCCCTATCCTATCCTATCCTCAATCCTATCCTATCCCCTATCCTATCCTACCTTCTGTCCTATCCTATCCTCCATCCTATAATATCCTCTGTCCTATCCAGTCCTCTATCCTATCCAATCGTCTATCCTATCCAATCCTCTATCTTATCCTATACTCAATCCTATCCAATCCTCTATCCTATCATATGCTCTATTCTATCCTATCCTCTATCCTATCCAATCCCCTATCCTATCCTCTATCCTATCCTATCCTCTATCCTATCCTATCCTCTATCCTATAATATCAGCTATCCTATCCTAATCTCTATCCTATCCTATCCTATCCTATCCTCTATCGTATCCTAACCTCTATTCTATCCAATCCTATATCCTATCCTCTATCCTATCCTATAATCTATCATATTATATGCTCTATCCGATCCTATGCGCTATCCTATCCTATCCTCTATCCTACAATGTCCTCTATCCTATGCAATCCCCTATCCTATCCTCTACCCTATCCTATCCTCTATCCTATAATATCAGCTATCCTACCCTAATCTCTATCCTATCCTATCCTATCCTCTATCCTATCCAATTCTCTATCCTATCCAATCCCCTATCCTATCCTCTATCCTATAATATCAGCTATCCTATCCTAATCTCTATCCTATCCTATCCTATCCTCTATCCTATCCAATCCTCTATCCTATCCAATTCTCTATCCTATAATATCAGCTATCCTATCCTAATCTCTATCCTATCCTATCCTATCCTCTATCCTATCCAATCCTCTATCCTATCCAATCCTCTATCCTATCCAATCCCCTATCCTATCCTCTATCGTATAATATAAGCTATCCTATCCTAATCTCTATCCTATCCTATCCTATCCTCTGTCCTATCCAATCCTCTATTCTATCCAATCCTCTATCCTATCCAATCCCCTATCCTATCCCCTATCCTATAATATCAGCTATCCTATCCTAATCTCTATCCTATCCTATCCTATCCTCTATCCTATCCAATCCTCTATCCTATCCAATCCTCTATCCTATCCTATCCTCTATACTATCGTCTATCCTATCCTATCCTCAATCCTATCCTATACCCTATCCTATCCTACCCTCTGTCCTATCCTATCCTCCATCCTATTATATCCTCTGTCCTATCCAATCCTCTATCCTATCCAATCCTCTATCCTATCCAATCCTCTATCCTATCCAATCCTCTATCCTATCCTATCCTCTATACTATCCTCTATCCTATCCTATCCTCAATCCTATCCTATCCCCTATCCTATCCTACCCTCTGTCCTATCCTATCCTCCCTCCTATAATATCCTCTGTCCTATCCAATCCTCTATCCTATCCAATCCTCTATCCTATCAAATCCTCTATCCTATCCAATACTCTATCCTATCCTATTCTCAATCCTATCCAATCCTCTATCCTATCCTATGCTCTATTCTATCCTATCCTCTATCCTATCCAATCCCCTATCCTATCCCCTATCCTATCCTATCCTCTATCCTATCGTATCCTCTGTCCTATCCTATCCTCTATCCTATCCTATCCTCCATCCTATATTATCCTCTATCCTAACGTATCCTCTGTCCTATCCTATCCTCTATCCTATCATATCCTCTATCCTATCCTATCCTCTATCGTATCCTATCCTCTATCCTATCGTATCCTCAATCCTATCCCATTCTCTATCCTATCCTGCCCTCTATCCTATCCTATCCTGTATCCTATCCTATCCTCCATCCTATATTATCCTCTATCTTATCGTATCCTCTGTCCTATCCTATCCTCTATCCTATCCATTCCTCTATAATATCGTATCCTCTATCCTATCGTATACTCTATCCTATAATATCCTCTAACCTATCCTATCCTCTATCATATAATACCCTCTATCCTATCCTATCCTGTATCCTATCCTATCCTATCCTCTATCCTATAATATCCTCTATCCTATCCTATCCTCTATCATATACTATCCTCTATCCTATCCTATTCTCAATCCTATTCAATTTTCTATCCTATCCTATCCTCTATCCTATCCTGTCCTCTATCCTATCCTATCCTCTATCGTATCCTATCCTGTATCCTATACAATCCTATATCCTATCCTCTATCCTATCCTATCCTCTATCCTATTATATGCTCTATCTGATCCTATCCGCTATCCTATCCTATCCTCTATCCTACAATGTCCTCTATCCTATCCAATCCCCTATCCTATCCTCTATTACATCCTACCCTCTGTCCTATCCTATCCTCCATCCTATAATATCCTCTGTCCTATCCTATCCTCTATCCTATCCAATCCTCTATCCTATCCAATCCTCTATCCTATCCTTTTCTCAATCCTATCCAATCCTCTATCCTATCCTATGCTCTATTCTATCCTTTCCTCTATCCTATCCAATCCACTATCCTATCCTCTATCCTATCCTCTCCTCCATCCTATATTATCCTCTATAATATCCAATCTTCTATCCTATCCTATCCTCTATCCTATCCTCTATCCTATCCTCTATCCTATCCTCTATCCTATCCTCTATTCTATCCTCTATCCTATCCTCTATCCTATCCCCTATCCTATCCTATCATCAATCCTATCCTATCCCCTATCCTATCCTATCCTCTATTCTATCGTATCTTCTGTCCTATCCTATCCTCTATCCTATCCTATCCTCTATTCTATAATATCCTCTATCCTATCCTATCCTCTATCCTATCCTATCCTCTATCCTATCCTATTCTCAATCCTATCTAATTTTCTATCCTATCCTATCCTCTATCCTATCCTGTCCTCTATTCTATCCTATCCTCTATCTTATCCTATTCTCTGCCCTATCCTATCCTCTATCCTATCCTATCCTCTATCCTATAATATCAGCTACCCTACCCTAATCTCTATCCTATCCTATCCTATCCTCTATCCTATCCAATCCTCTATCCTATCCAATCCTCTATCCTATCCAATCCCCTATCCTATCCTCTATCCTATAATATCAGCTATCCTATCCTAATCTCTATCCTATCCTATCCTATCCTCTATCCTATCCAATCCTCTATCCTATCCAATTCTCTATCCTATCCAATCCCCTATCCTATCCTCTATCCTATAATATCAGCTATCCTATCCTAATCTCTATCCTATCCTATCCTCTATCCTATCCAATCCTCTATCCTATCCAATCCTCTATCCTATCCAATCCTCTATCCTATCCTATCCTCTATACTATCCTCTATCCTATCCTATCCTCAATCCTATCCTATCCCCTATCCTATCCTACCCTCTGTCCTATCCTATCCTCCATCCTATAATATCCTCTGTCCTATCCAATCCTCTATCCTATCCAATCCTCTATCCTATCCAATCCTCTATCCTATCCAATACTCTATCCTATCCTATTCTCAATCCTATCCAATCCTCTATCCTATCCTATGCTCTATTCTATCCTATCCTCTACCCTATCCAATCCCCTATCCTATTCCCTATCCTATCCTATCCTCTATCCTATCGTATCCTCTGTCCTATCCTATCCTCTATCCTATCCTATCCTCCATCCTATATTATCCTCTATCCTAACGTATCCTCTGTCCTATCCTATCCTCTATCCTATCCTATCCTCTATCCTATCCTATCCTCTATCGTATCCTATCCTCTATCCTATCGTATCCTCAATCCTATCCCATTCTCTATCCTATCCTGCCCTCTATCCTTTCCTATCCTGTATCCTATCCTATCCTCCATCCTATATTATCCTCTATCTTATCGTATCCTCTGTCCTATCCTATCCTCTATCCTATCCATTCCTCTATAATATCGTATCCTCTATCCTATCGTATACTCTATCCTATAATATCCTCTAACCTATCCTATCCTCTATCATATAATACCCTCTATCCTATCCTATCCTGTATCCTATCCTATCCTATCCTCTATCCTATAATATCCTCTATCCTATCCTATCCTCTATCATATACTATCCTCTATCCTATCCTATTCTCAATCCTATTCAATTTTCTATCCTATCCTATCCTCTATCCTATCCTGTCCTCTATCCTATCCTATCCTCTATCGTATCCTATCCTGTATCCTATACAATCCTATATCCTATCCTCTATCCTATCCTATCCTCTATCCTATTATATGCTATATCTGATCCTATCCGCTATCCTATCCTATCCTCTATCCTACAATGTCCTCTATCCTATCCAATCCCCTATCCTATCCTCTATTACATCCTACCCTCTGTCCTATCCTATCCTCCATCCTATAATATCCTCTGTCCTATCCTATCCTCTATCCTATCCAATCCTCTATCCTATCCAATCCTCTATCCTATCCTATTCTCAATCCTATCCAATCCTCTATCCTATCCTATGCTCTATTCTATCCTATCCTCTATGCTATCCAATCCCCTATCCTATCCTCTATCCTATCCTCTCCTCCATCCTATATTATCCTCTATAATATCCAATCTTCTATCCTATCCTATCCTCTATCCTATCCTCTATCCTATCCTATCCTCTATCCTATCTTATCCTCTATCCTATCCTATCCTCTATCCTATCCTCTATCCTATCCTAAAACCTATCCTCTATCCTATCCTCTATCCTATCCTATCGTCTATCCTATCCAATCCTCAATCCTATCCTATCCTCTATCGTATCCTATCCTCTATACTATCCAATCCTCTTTTCTATCCAATCCTCTATCCTATCCAATCCCCTATCCTATCCTCTATCCTATAATATCAGCTATCCTATCCTAATCTCTATCCTATCCTATCCTATCCTCTATCCCATCCAATCCTCTATCCTATCCAATCCTCTATCCTATCCAATCCTCTATCCTATCCTATCCTCTATACTATCCTCTATCCTATCCTATCCTCAATCCTATCCTATCCCCTATCCTATCCTACCCTCTGTCCTATCCTATCCTCCATCCTATAATATCCTCTGTACTATCCAATCCTCTATCCTATCCAATCCTCTATCCTATCCAATCCTCTATCCTATCCAATCCTCTATCCTATCCTATTCTCAATCCTATCCAATCCTCTAACCTATACTATGCTCTATTCTATCCTATCCTCTATCCTATCCAATCCCCTATCCTATCCTCTATCCTATCCTATCCTCTATCCTATCCTGTCCTCTATTCTATCCTATTCTCTATCTTATCCTATCCTCTGCCCTATCCTATCCTCTATCCTATACTATCCTCTATCCAATCCTATTCTCAATCCTATCTAATTTTGTATCCTATCCTATCCCCTTTCTTATCCTGTCCTCTATTCTATCCTATCCTCTATCTTATCCTATCCTCTGCCCTATCCTATCATCTATCCTATCCTATCCTCTGCCCTATCCTATCCTCTATCCTATCCTATCCTCCATCATATCCAATCCCCTATCCGATCCTCTAACCTATCCTATCCTCTTTCCTATTCTATCCTCTATCGTATCCACTAGCCTATCCTGTCCTCTATTCTATCCTATCCTCTATCTCATCCTATCGTCTGCCCTATCCTATCCTGTATCCTGTCCCATCCTCTATCCTATCCTACCCTCTATCCTGTAATATCCTCTATCCTATCCTATCCTCTATCCTATCCTATCCAGTATCCTGTAATATCTTCTATCCTATTCAATGCTCTATCCTATAATATCCTCTATCCTATCCTCTATCCTATTCTATCCTCTATCCTATAATATCCTCTATACTATCCTATCCACTATCCTATCCTATCCTCTATCCTATCGTATCCTCTATCCTATCACATCCTCTATCCTATCCTATATTCTATCCTATAATATCTTCTATCCTATTCAATCCTCTATCCTATCCTCTATCCTATCCTCTATCCTATCCTATCCTCTATCCTATAATATCCTCTATACTATCCTATCCACTATCCTATCCTATCCTCTACCCTATCCTATCCTCTATCCTATAATATCCTCTATCTTATCCTATCCTCTATCCTATCCATTCCTCTATCCTGTCCTCTATTCTATCCTCTATCCTATCCTATCCTATATCCTATAATATCCTCTATCCTATCCTATCCTCTATCATATAATACCCCCTATCCTATCCTATCCTGTATACTATAATATCCTCTATCCTATCCTATACTCTATCCTATCCTCCATCCTATAATATCCTCTATCCTATCCAATCCTCTATCCTATCCTATCCTCTATCCTATCTTCTATCCTATACTATCCTCTATCCTATCCTATCCTCTATCCTATCCTATCCTATCCTCTATCCTATTCTATCCTCTATCCTATTCTATCCTCTATCCTATTCTATCCTCTATCGTATCCACGAGCCTATCCTATCCTCTATCCTATCCTATCCTCTATCCTATCCTATCCTCAATCCTATGATATCCTCTATCTTATCCTCTATAATAACCGTATACTCTATCATATCCTATCCTCTATCCTATAATATCGTATATCCTATCCTATCCTCTATCCTATCCTATCCTCTATCCTATTCTATCCTCTATCCTATCTTATCCTCTATCCTATCCTATCCTCTATCCTATCCTCTATCCTATCCTCAATCCTATCCTCTATCCTATCCTCTATCCTATCCTATCGTCTATCCTATCCTTTCCTCAATCCTATCCTATCCTCTATCCTATCCTATCCTCAATCCTATCCTATCCCATATCCTATCCTATACTCTATCCATCGTATCCTCTATCCTATCCCATCATCTATCCTATCCTATCGTCTAACCTATAATATCCTCTATCCTATCCTATCCTCGAGCCTATCCTGTATCCTATCGTATCCTCAATCCTATCCCATCCTCTATCCTATCCTGCCCTCTATCCTATCCTATCCTGTATCCTATAATATCCTCTACCCTATCCTATCATCTAACCTATCCTATCCTCAAACCTATCCAATCCTCTATCCTATACTATCCTCTATCCTATCCTAGTCTCAATCCTATCCAATCCTCTACCCTATCCTATCCTCTATCCTATCCAATCACCTATCCTATCCTCTATTCTATCGTATCCTCTGTCCTATCCTATCCTCTATCCTATCCTATCGTCTATCCTATAATATCCTCTATCCTATCCTATCCTCGAGCCTATCCTCTATCCTATCGTATCCTCAATCCTATCCCATCCTCTATCCTATCCTGCCCTCTATCCTATCCTATCCTGTATCCTATAATATCCTCTACCCTATCCTATCCTCTAACCTATCCTATCCTCAAACCTATCCAATCCTCTATCCTATACTATCCTGTATCCTATCCTATTCTCAATCCTGTCCAATCCTCTATCCTATCCTATGCTCTATTCTATCCTATCCTCTATCCTATCCAAGCCCCTATCCTATCCTCTATCCTATAATATCAGCTATCCTATCCTAATCTCTATCCTATCCTATCCTATCCTCTATCGTATCCTATCCTCTATCCTATTCAATCCTATATCCTATCCTCTATCCTATCCTATAATCTATCATATTATATGCTCTATCCGATCCTATGCGCTATCCTATCCTATCCTCTATCCTACAATGTCCTCTATCCTATGCAATCCCTTATCCTATCCTATCCTCTATCCCATCCTATCCTCTATCGTATCCTATCCTCTATCCTATCGTATCCTCAATCCTGTCAAATCCTCTATCCTATCCTGCCCTCAATCCTATCCTATCCTGTATCCTATCCTATCCTCCATCCTATATTATCCTCTATCTTATCGTATCCTCTATTCTATCCTATCCTATCCTCTATCCTATAATATCCTCTATCCTATCCTATCCTCTATCCTATCCATCCCCCTATCCTATCGTCTATCCGTTCCTAACCTCTGTCCTATCCTATCCTCTATAATATCGTATCCTCTATCCTATCGTATACTCTATCCTATAATATCCTATAACCTATCCTATCCTCTATCATATAATACCCTCTATCCTATCCTATCCTGTATCCTATCCTATCCTATCCACTATCCTATAATATCCTCTATCCTATCCTATCCTCTATCATATACTATCCTCTATCCTATCCTATTCTCAATCCTATCCAATTTTCTATCCTATCCTATCCTCTATCCTATCCTGTGCTCTATCCTATCCTATCCTCTATCGTATCCTATCCTGTATCCTATCCAATCCTATATCCTATCCTCTATCCTATCCTATCCTCTATCCTATTATATGCTCTATCCGATCCTATCCGCTACCCTATCCTATCCTCTATCCTATAATATCCTCTGTCCTATCCAATCCTCTATCCTATCCAATCCTCAATCCTATCAAATCCTCTATCCTATCCTGCCCTCTATCCTATCCTATCCTGTATCCTATCCTATCCTCCATCCTATATTATCCTCTATCTTATCGTATCCTCTGTCCTATCCTATCCTATCCTCTATCCTATAATATCCTCTATCCTATCCTATCCTCTATCCTATCCAATCCTCTATCCTATCCTATCCTCTATCCTATCCTATCCTCTATCCTAACCTCTATCCTATCCACCATCCTATCCTCTTTCCTATCCAATCCTCTATCCTATCCTATCCTCTACCCTATCGTATCCTCTATCCTTTCCCATCCTCTATCGTATCCTATCCTCTATCCTATCCCATCCTCTATCCTATGCTATCCTCTATCCTATCGTATCCTCTATCCTATCCCATCCTCAATCCTATCCTATCCTCTATCCTATCCAATCCCCATCCTATCCTCTATCCTATCCTATCCTCAATCCTATAATGTATCCTATCCAATCCACTATGCTATCCTATCCTCTAACCCTTTTTTTTTTTAAGGTCATTTGTCTCTATTTGTTTCAATTAAATGCCAAAAAGTTACATAAATTCATATTGTTAAAATCTATCTGTCTATTATGCTAATATCTTCTATTTGAAATCTCGTTCGCTTGTTCTATACTTTTCTAAATCTTAATCTTAATCTTAATTCTATTTATTCGCTTCGATTTTTATCTATTATTATCGCTTATTTTTATACTCTTGGAGTCTAAGTCTAATTCTAAATCTAAACCTATTCCTTATGTACATCTAAAGCTAAACTACTTATTTGTATTATCGCTTGTCTTTTAATTTAGTTTAATTTGATTATCTATACTTATATTTGTATTTATATTTATATTTCTACTTGTACTTAGATCTACTTTTAAATTCGCACGCATTTACTTTTAACTTCGCACGCATACATTTATTATAATACGCCCGCTATTTATTTTTAATCTACTCCTGTCTAAAAGTAATTTTTTCTCTCTTTTTTGACTTTTTCTATCCTATCTAAGAATTTGTTATTCGCTACCTAACGTTATCTTATTATCTAGCCTATGCTAATGTGTGACAAAATTCCACGTCTAAAAATTATTTCTCGCTATTATTATTAAGTTTTATCTCTCGCTTTTCTGCGACTCTACGCCGTGCTATATACCGGGTACAATACTTTAAGACCGAGGGCTCCCTAAAAAACTCGCTGAGAACACCTCCCACGTCTCTTTTGGCGTATCCGCCAAGAGGGAAGTACGTATTTTTCCCTAATCAACCTCTCTTTTTTATGTCTTCTTTGTATAGTCTACCGGGTTTCTGGTCGCCGGCCTATTCTGTGTTTTCGCGAGAAAAGTCTCCTTCTCCTCGTAAAAGCCGGTTTTTGGCGAAAAAATGCGAATTCGCGGATTTTTTTGCACCACGGGGTTTCTTCGAACCCCACCCCACCCTACTTTTCCGAAATTTAGTTTAGAAGGGCTACACGTGCTTGCTTTTTCCAAAAATGTTCGAAAACTTTTCGCCACCCGGTATAGTCTAAAAATCTACTTTATCCGATTTGGCCGTTCTTGGGCTCGTTTTAAAGGTCTCGAGGCCCTCACCAACTTTCACTTATCTCTTTTTTTTCCTATCTCTATACCCAGGCTTTTTGTCGACCGTATCTCGAAAAGGGAGGGGTGAATCGAAAAATTGTTCCCACCCGGGAGAAATATCTCCCAATTTCCCCTATTCTGCTGGTCCTTCCTTATAAAGCCCGGATATAAATTTTCATTCAGATCGGAGAAAATTCAGGAATCCGTTACGCGAATCACATGCCTAACCCTTTTTATATAGGGTGAACACTTTCCTACCTTCTCGTAGGTGTTTGGCCTGGTGTTCGTACCGACCCCTCGCGACGTATCCTTTGTTTTCTCAGAGTTCTCACACACTTTTCGCGGATTCAAAATTTTTGTAAAAAGTCCAAAAATCGGTCACTCAATTATTTCATCGAACAATTAATTAATTAATTAAGCAAAACTACACAGCCCGTTCAACTTTAATTTAGTCCAATTCAAAGTGTTAATTGATCTTTTTCACTTCTTTTTTTTCCACTTTTATATGCAACTGTTCCTTTATTTCGGTTCTTTTTACTTTTGTTTTATCAAAAAGTGTCTAGTAAGTCTATTATACTCCTAATTTTCCCTTATTTCCGTTAGATTTTAACGAACTCTTCCGAATCTCGTTTATCCTACGGATTGATCGCGTTTTTATCACTTTAAAGTTCCTCGTACTCCATAATCGCACGTTAAAACTTTCTTTTTCTCTCCCTATGCTAGTTTTAATCTCAAAAACTTCGCGCATTCAGACTGAATTTACTGAAACTTTTGACTCTTAGCACCTTACTCCTTGGTAGTTCACTTTGCTCTCATCCACTCCTCTATCCTATCCTATCCTCTATCCTATCCTATCCTCTATCCTATCCTATCCTCTATCCTATCCTATCCTCTATCCTATCCAATCCTATATCGTAACCTCTATGCTATCCTATCCTCTATCCTATCGTATCCTGTATCCTATCCTATCCTCTATCCTATCCTATCCTCTATCCTATCCTATCCTGTATCCTATCCTATCCTCTATCCTATCCTATCCCATCCTCTATCCGATCCTATCCTATATCCTATCCTATCCTCTATCCTATGCTATCCTCTATCCCATCCTATTCTCTATCCAATCCTATCCTATCCACTATCGTATCCTATTCTCTATCCTATCCAATCCTATATCGTATCCTCTATCCTATCCTATCCTGTATCCTATCCTATCCTGTATCCTATCCTATCCTGTATCCTATCCTGTATCCTATCCTATCCTGTATCCTATCCTATCCTCTATCCTATCCTATACTCTATTCTATCCTATCCTCTATCCTATCTTATCCTCTATACTATCCTATTCTCTATCCCATCCTATTCTCTATCCAATCCTATTCTATCCTCTATCCTATCCTATCCTCTATCCTATCCAATCCTATATCGTATCCTCTATGCTATCCTATCCTCTATCCTATCGTATCCTGTATCCTATCCTATCCTGTATCCTATCCTATCCTCTATCCTATCCTATCCTCTATCCTATCCTATCCTCTATCCTATCCTATCCTCTATCCTATCCCATCCTCTATCCTATCCTATCCTCTATACTATCCTATCCTCTATCGTATCCTATCCTCTATCCTATCCTTACCACTATCCTATCTTATGCTCTATCCTATCCTATCATCTATCCTATCCTATCCTCTATCCTATCCTATCCTCTATCCTATCCTATGCTACCCTCTATCCTATCCTATCCTCTATCCTATCCTTTCCTCTATACTATCCTATCCTTTATCGTATCCTATCCTCTATCCTATCCAATCCTATATCCTATACTCTATCATATCCTATCCTCTATCCTATCCTATCCTCTATCCGATCCTATCCTCTATCCTATCCTATCCTGTATCCTATCCTATCCTGTATCCTATCCTATCCTCTATCCTATCCTATCCTCTATCCTATCCTATCCTCTATCCCATCCTATTCTCTATCCAATCCTATCCTATTCTCTATCGTATCCTATTCTCTATCCTATCCAATCCTATATCGTATCCTTTATCATATCCTATCCTCTATCCTATCCTATCCTCTATCCTATCCTATCCTCTATCCTAGCCTATCCTCTATCCTATCCTATCCTGTATCCTATCCTATCCTCTATCCTATCCTATCCTCCATCCTATCCTATCCTCTATCCTATCCTATCCTCTATCCTATCCTATCCTCTATCCTATCCTATCCTCTTATCCTATCCTATCCTCTATCCTATCCTATCCTATCCTCTATCCTATCCTATCCTCTATCCTATCCATTCCTCTATACTATCCTATCCTCTATCGTATCCTATCCTCTATCCTATCCAATCCTATATCCTATACTCTATCATATCCTATCCTCTATCCTATCCTATCCTCTATCCGATCCTATCCTCTATCCTATCCTATACTCTGTCCTATCCTTTCCACTATCCTACCTTATGCTCTATCCTATCCTATCCTCCATCCTATCCTATCCTCTATCCTATAATATCATCTATCCTATCCTATTCTCTATCTTATCCTATCCGCTATCCTATCCTATCCTGTATCCTATCCTATCCTCTATCCTATCCTATCCTCTATCCTATCCTATCCTCTATCCTATCCTATCCTCTATCCTATCCCATCCTCTATCCTATCCTATCCTCTATCCTATCCTATCCTCTATCCTATCCTTTCCGCTATCCTATCCTATTCTCTATAATATCGTATCCTCTGTCCTATCCTTGCTCTATCCTATAATATCATATATCCTATCCTATTCTCTATCCTATCCTATCCTATCATCTATCCTATTCTATACTCTATCCAATCCTATCCGCTATCCTATCCTATCCTCTTTCATATCCTATCCTATATCCTATCCAATCCCCTATCCTATCCTCTATCCTATCCTATCCTCTATCCTATCCTATCCTCTATCCTATCCTCTATCCTATCCTCTATCCTATCCTCTATCCTATCCTATCCTCTATCCTATCCTATCCTCTACCCTATCCTATCCTCTATCCTATCCTATCCTCTATCCTATCCTATCCTCTATCCTATACTATCCTGTATCCTATCCTATCCTGTATCCTATCCTATCCTCTATCCTATCCTATCCTCTATCCGATCCTCTATCCTATCCTATCCTCTATCCTATCCTATCCTCTACCCTATCCTATCCTCTATCCTATCCTATCCTCTATCCTATCCTATCCTCTATCCTATACTATCCTGTATCCTATCCTATCCTGTATCCTATCCTATCCTCTATCCTATCCTATTTTTTTTTTTTTTTTTTTTTTCCGAGGAGGTAATCTCGTTACGGATACCCGAACCCCCCCGGGGGGGGGTGGTCCGGGTTATGTGGGACTCCTCGGCTGGTTGGTGCAACGCCGAGTATACCCACTAACTCCTCCCCGTCCGTCCCTAGACTCCTGGGGGCACCCGTGCTCTGCGCGCGCATGTCAATCCGGTGTGCCCCCGCCTTAGCATACCACCCAGGGGGGGGGGGGGGGGGACGCGGCCCCCCTCCCGTACCTACTCTATCCGAAGGCACCACGCAACGGACGACGTGGCGCCTTCCCCCCTGTTAGGCCGCCCGATGAGCATCCGAGCCCCCGCTCGAGATGCCCGGCGGCCTCCGGGGACGCCGTTGGTGACCGAGTGTAAGGGGATATCCGATCCCCCGCCTCGAGATCATCAAGGGCGTCCCCGCTCGCGTCAGAGGCGTCGCAACGGTGGTACGCCCCCGGGGCGTACCCTGCGCCGCCTCCCCCCCCCCCTTCGGCCGGGATCGTGATTACGCTCCCGATCCCGTTCCGCAGCCTCCTTCCGCAGCATAACCCGCTCGCAGAAGGAAGCGAACCCCCTCCACGCCTCCTCGCCACCGGCTGCCGCAGCGACGACAGCCGGGAGCGAGAGGTCGTGGCCCACCGCGCGCCGCAGGGCACGGCGCTCTCCCCCCCATGCCGGACACTCCTCCAGAGTGTGTTGCGCCGTGTCCCGCGGCTCGCCGCAGTGGTGACACGCCTCCTCGGTCTCCCTCCCGATGCGACACAGGTAGTCGCCGAAGCACCCGTGCCCGCTCAACACCTGCGTCACACGGTAGGAGACCCTATGCCCCATCCATCCCCTGTTCCATTGATCGAACACCGGGAGGATGGCCCGAACGGCCCGCCTCTCGCCCTCCCTCGTCCCGGGAAGGCTATCGCGCCACTCCCGGGCTGCGTGCCGCCGAGCATGTCGCCTGAGCTCATCCACCATGAGCCGCGCCTGATCCGGGGCCACCCCCCGGAGCCGGAGTTCCCTGGAGTGCGTATGCACATCCGCCAACACGCGGGCCTCCAGCTCGAGGGGGATCAGCCCCGACATCACCATCGCCGTCGCGTATGAAATGGTGCGGTACCCCCGCACGATGCCTATGGCCAGCCTGCGCTCGATGCGACGCAGCAGCGACCGTGTGCCGCCACTGCGCCCCCTAGCCAAGACATCGCGCGCCCACACAGGGGCTCCGTACAGGACCAAAACTCGCACCACCACCGCGAACAGACGACGCACCCGTCCACAGGGTCCCCCGAGATTCGGGAGAAGGCGACCGAGCGCAGCGGTCGCCCTCTCCGCCCGGGGCGCCAGCGAATCAAGGTGGCGGTCAAAACGCCACCGGCCGTCAAGCTCGAGTCCCAGGTACCGCATCTGGGACCCGACCTTGACCATCCCCTCCCCCACGCAGATCCAGCACTGGGGAGGCGCCGCCAACCGGGCCGAGCGGAGAAACCACATGGCCCTGGTTTTCTCGACGGACACCTCTAGGCCCAGCGACCGGATCGCGCGCACCGCGCGCCACGCGCCGCGCTCCGCCAGGCAGATGGCCTCCTTCGCATACCTCCCGGTGGCCAATACCAGCGTGTCGTCGGCGTAACACGTCAGGCTGACCCCGGGAGGCATCTCCTCCCGCAGGACGCGATCGTACGCAAGATTCCACAGCAACGGGCCCAACACCGAGCCCTGCGGAACCCCGCGCACGACGCCCCTGCGCACCATCCCGTACCGGCCGGGATACTCTATACCCCTGTCGGAGAGATAGCTCCCAATCACCCTTCTGAGATACAGAGGCACCCGGTGGAAGACCAGGGCCTCCATTATCCGATCCCAGGGGACGGTGTTGAACGCGTTAGCGATATCCAAGGATATCGCCAACGCAACACCGCCCCCCCTCGTACAGGCCTCCGAGAGAGCCCTCACCCGCCGAATAGCGTCGACGGTGGAGAGACCCTCCCGGAAGCCGAATTGAACCCCGCTCAGATCGGGGACCCCTCCCGCCGACAGGTGCCGGACGAGGCGTCCAACGAGTACGCGCTCGAACAACTTCCCCGCCTCGTCCAGCAGACAAATTGGCCGGTACCCTGATGGCGAGTCCCGGGACTTGCCCCCCTTCGAAGGAGGACCAACCTGCCCGACTTCCACTCCGTGGGGAACACCCCCTCCCTCAGACAGCCGTTATACAGCTGCCGGAGTTCGGCGGCGAGTCCCCCCTCCAGGGCCGAGACCAACGCGCGGCCCGGCACCCCGTCCGGGCCCCGGGCCTTGCGGCCCACCCGCCGCGCCCTGGCCATCGCCTCACCCAGCTCGCCGGCCGACACCTCCCACTCTGCGGACCAGGAGAGAGGCTCCTGTTCCCAATGGGAGCGGCGCAGTTGTCCCCCCTCTCGCGGGAAGAGGGACGCCACCACTCCCTCGAGCAGGTGGGGGTCCATCGACTCCGTCACCGGAGGCGCCCACGCGCGCAGCTTGTTCATGACAAGCTTGTACGGGCGCCCCCATGGATCGGAGTCCACCGTGCCGACGAGCTCCGACCACGCGTCGGCCTTGGCCCGCGCGATAGCCCTGCGGAGAACCCCGAGCGCGGCTCGGTACTCCCCGCCGAGCCTCGCCGTCGCCTCCTCGTCGTCGCGCCTCCTACGCGCTCGGCCGTACCGACGCCGCGCGGCATTGCAGGCACGCCGGAGCTCCGCAATGCCGGCGGACCACCAGTACGCCGCCCTCCTGGGGGCGAACCGGCTGCGGGGCATGGCGGTGTCGCACACCGCCGTCATTACCTCCCGCAGCCGCCTCGCCCCTTGCGCAGGCGCCAGCTCGGACAGGGCCGGCCCCGTCCATGTCGCCGCGGCTACCGCGGCCCCGAACGCGTCCGCGTCCAGCCGCTTCAAGGCCCATGGCGGCCGTCGGTCCCCCCGGCCCGGCCGGGAATCCCGCGCGTGGAGGGTGGGCCACACGTCCATGACGATGGGCGTATGGTCTGACGCAATCTCTATCTCCTCGGCCACCCTCCATCCCGACACCCGGCGCACGGCCGAGGGAGTCCCCCATGTCAGGTCGACAATCGAGACCCCCTGCGGACGCACGCACGTCGGCGTGGATCCCCGGTTAATCAACCGGAGATCCAGGCCGGCCGCCCAGGTTAACACCTCGCTACCCCTAGTGGTCGTCCTGGGACTCCCCCACGATACCGCGTGGGCATTGAAGTCTCCCAAAACGAGAACCGGGCGGGCGCTGCACCGCGCGATGCAGCTGTTCAGCCCGCCCAGGAACCCCCGAAATTGATCGAGGCCACAGCTCGGCGAGATGTAGATCCCGACAACCGCGATGTCCCCCCATTGCACCGCCACGAATCCCTCGCCCCGCTCCAGAAGGGAGACCGACGGGGACCCGGGGCGGCTTCCCGCCACTATTACTATCCCGCCGATCTCGTCCCCCACCCAGAAGGGGTGTTCGGGGATTGCGTACGGCTCCGCCGCAACTGCCAGCCCAGCCCCCCACTCGCGCACGGCTTGGACAAACAGGTCCTGTGCCGCGCGCGAGTGGTTGAGGTTCGCCTGCAGAACCGGAGTAGGATTAAAAGTACCTACTCTAACATGGGCTCTGCAGAGTCCCCTCCCTGGGAGGTCCGGGCCCCCGGCGCCGTCTGCGGCCGCTGCGCGGATGCAGCCCCAGACGCGCCCTTCTCTTTCGTCGCCGCGCGGCCCCTCTTGGGAGCCGGGGCACACGCTTTGGCCCCGAATCTATGGCCCGATGGTCTCCCCAGGTCCGCGCAGAGCGGACACCTGGGGGCGGCCTTACAGGCCGAAGCCCGGTGCTCCGCCGCCCCGCAGCGGTAGCACATCGCGCCTCTGTCGACCGCGCTCTTGCATGTCGCCCGCGTGTGCCCCGTCTCCAAACAACGGAAGCATTGGAGGGGCCGCTCCCTCAGCGCCTCGACGCGGGCCGAGGACCAGCCGACCAGCAGCCGGCCTCCCGCCAACACTTTCTTGACGGCCGCGAGGGGGCCCTGGGCCCAACAGGAGCCCAGCGCCTGCTCCGAGGCGGGTCTGCGGATCTCGCCGACCCGGAACTCCGCCGCGGAACACCCCCCCGCCGCCGCCAGCGCCGCCGCTACGTCCCCGGGCGACACCGAGTCGTCCAGGCCCGCCACGCGCACCTCGCCGCGCTTGACCGCCTGGGAGACCTTAACCCCGGTCCCCCCAAGCGCCTCGGCGATCCTCCCGGAGAGGGCCCGTGCCTTCTCCTGGCACCCCGTGCCCCTGACCTCCAGGAGGATCCCGCCGGTTTTCGACCGCCTCGGAAGCACCCCCGACTCGATCCCGATAGCCTTGAGGTCCACCCTCTCTTTTGCCCTGGCCATCACCTCCGAATAAGTGAGCTTGCAGCTCTCGGGGATGGTGATGGCTACTGCTCCCGTTCTGGGGGTGCGTCCCAGGCCACCGTCCCTCCCGGCGGCGGGCTTCGCCGCGCTCGCGCCGCCCTGCACTCGTGCGCCGCCCGCCGCCCTCGGCTCCCTCGCAGCCTGCAGCCGTGAAGCGGCGGCAGCTGCCTCGGCCGCGGCTGCTCTCGCCGCAGCCTCCTCCGCGGCCATCTTCTTCTTGGCCCTCTTCGCCGCCTTGCTCGTCACCTCCATCCACGAGGCCGGGACGACCGGTGGCGGAATGATAACGGGGGGCACCACCCTCACGTTGGACACGACCACCGGTCCAGTCCCCTTGGTGACAGACGTCGCCGGCAGAGAAGCCACCGGCGTCGCCTCGCGCGCCGATTTACCCTCCGCCCGGAGGGCCGGGGCCAACCCGGCCAGAATCGTCCGGAACCGCTCCTCCATCCGGGCCTCTAGCTCCCGGTTCCTGGCCGTTATCAGCGCGCCGACCCGGAGAAGCAGGGCTTCGGAGTCCAAAACTCCCGCTCCCTCCCCCGACGGTCCCATCGCCTCCATCCCCCGCGTACGGACCCCCGCTGTCGAGGAGGCGGGGGGCGCTTCCCCTATTGGCGCATGTCCCGCCCGGCGACCGCTGTCGGTGTTCGCCCGCCGCCCGGCCTCCATTGACCGGAGCCTCGCCCGGAGGTCACCCGCCTCCTTCGCGAGGGCCGCGTTCTGCTCGCGGAGGCGGGCCACCTCCTGGCTACCCTGCCACGCCATCCCGGTAAAGCACCGCTGCATCAAGGTGGTGCAGTGGGCCCTGGCGACTGCAGAACAATCCCGCAAGTCTTTAGCCAGGTCCCCCTTGAGGCCCTTTGAGACGGTGGAGACTCTCTCCACCCTCAACATCGCCTCCTCCACCTCCCCTACTAGCTGCGCTGTCGGCATCCTCCCACCCAGCTCGATGAGGTCATCCACCCTCCTCGTCTGACTCCTCTCGGCGCGGCCGCCGAGGGCCAGATCCATGGTGGGCGTCCCCGACGAGCCCTCCCCGGGGTCCGTCCGCGACACCGACCCGCCGCGGGTGTGCTGCCCCCCCTCTAACCGGGCACGCTTGGGGTCAGAGACCCCAGATGTCGCGCCCCGCTTCTCCGCGCCCCCGCGCGTCACGATCGAGCCGACGGAGCTCGAGATGGAGATGATTGTTTCATCCCCATCCGAGTCCTCGTCCGCGATGACCACGACCGCGTCCTCCCCGGCAGTAATCGTTGCCATCCCCTCCCCGTCAGTGACCGCTGCCGTCTCTTCCCCCGCCGCAGCTGCTGCCGTATCGGCAGCCTCCCCCACAACATCAAAGGTTTTTATTATACGATTCCATATCTGGTCCCACGAGATTGGCAGGAAAAAACACGTCCGCCCGGGCAGAGCCTCCTTGCCCGGGTAAGGCTAATTTCAACTGGAGTTCGCCAGGTATCCAGAGATGGTGCGCTAGTGGCTGATGTACCCCACCAGCCGCGCCCTGTAGCCAGGGCGTACCCTCTCACCGCGCACCTAAGCTTAGGGCATTAGGGATTTTTATAGAGGTTATCATCCTCGCGGCCCGGCCGATTAAGGCAAGACCACCGTTCCGGTAAAACATGACCACCGGTTTACGGCAAGGGCCCTGCGGCGACCTCCCCGGTCGTTATCGCAGGACCCATTCCGCGGTTTTTTATCCCTCCGTGTGAGCCTTACCGGCAAGGGAGGCCCTGCCAGGATCCGAAGATCCCGCCGGCATCGCCTCATACATCATTGGGACTACTTTCCGCGGAATACCCCTCGCTCCGTTAGCAACACACAACTATGTGTGTTCCCAGGGACCACCACGAGGAGGTGGAGCGTAGAGGATTTTAGGGATATGACCGCCACCACTGTGGCATACCTAGTAGTGGATCCGAGTCACCACTACTAAGCCCATATCCCCTCGGTCCCCATCCTCTATCCTATCCTATCCTCTATCCTATCCTATCCTCTATCCTATCCGATCCTCTATCCTATCCCATCCTCTATCCTATCCTATCCTCTATCCTATCCTATCCTCTATCCTAGCCTATCCTCTATCCCATCCTATCCTGTATCCTATCCTATCCTCTATCCTATCCTATCCTCTATCCTATCCTATCCTCTATCCTATCCTTTCCGCTATCCTATCCTATCCTCTATAATATCGTATCCTCTGTCCTATCCTTGCTCTATCCTATAATGTCATATATTCTATCCTATAATGTCATATATTCTATCCTATTCTCTATCCTATCCTATCCTATCCTCTATCGTATCCTATCCTCTATCCTATCCAATCCTATATCCTATGCTCTATCATATCTTATCCTCTATCCTATCCTATCCTTTATCCGATTCTATCCTCTATCCTATCCTATACTCTGTCCTATCCTTTCCACTATCCTATCTTATGCTCTATCCTATCCTATCCTCCATCCTATCCTATCCTCTATCCTATCCTATCCTCTATCCTATCCTATCCTCTATCCTATCCTATCCTATCCTCTATCCTATCCTATCCTCTATCCTATCCATTCCTCTATACTATCCTATCCTCTATCGTATCCTATCCTCTATCCTATCCAATCCTATATCCTATACTCTATCATATCCTATCCTCTATCCTATCCTATCCACTATCCGATCCTATCCTCTATCCTATCCTATACTCTGTCCTATCCTTTCCACTATCCTACCTTATGCTCTATCCTATCCTATCCTCCATCCTATCCTATCCTCTATCCTATAATATCATCTATCCTATCCTATTCTCTATCCTATCCTATCCTCTATCCTATCCTATCTTCTATCCTATCATATCCTCTATCCTATCCAATCCTTTCTCCTATCCTATCCTCTATCCTATCCTATCCTCTTATCCTATCCTATCCTCTATCCTATCCTATCCTCTATCCTATCCTATCCTCTATCCTATAATATCATCTATCCTATCCTATTCTCTATCCTATCCTATCCTGTATCCTATGCTATCCTCTATCCTATCCTATCCTCTATCCTATCCTATCCTCTATCCTATCCTATCCTCTATCCTATCCTATCCTTTATCCTATCCTATCCTCTATCCTATCCTATCCTCTATCATATCCGATCCTCTATCCTATCCTCTCCTCTATAATATCGTATCCTCTATCATATCCTATCCTCTTTCCTATAATATCATCTATCCTATTCTATACTCTATCTTATCCTATCCGCTATCCTATCCTATCCTGTATCCTATCCTATCCTCTATCCTATCCTATCCTCTATCCTATCCTATCCTCTATCCTATCCTATCCTCTATCCTATCCTATCCTCTATCCTATCCTATCCTCTATCCTATCCTCTATCCTATCCTATCCTCTATCCTATCCTATCCTCTACCCTATCCTATCCTCTATCCTATCCTATCCTCTATCCTATCCTATCCTCTATCCTATACTATCCTGTATCCTATCCTATCCTGTATCCTATCCTATCCTGTATCCTATCATATCCTCTATCCTATCCTATCCTCTATCCTATCCGATCCTCTATCCTATCCCATCCTCTATCCTATCCTATCCTCTATCCTATCCTATCCTCTATCCTAGCCTATCCTCTATCCTATCCTATCCTCTATCCTATCCTATCCTCTATCCTATCCTATCCTCTATCCTATCCTATCCTCTATCCTATCCTATCCTCTATCCTAGCCTATCCTCTATCCTATCCTATCCACTATCCGATCCTATCCTCTATCCTATCCTATACTCTGTCCTATCCTTTCCACTATCCTACCTTATGCTCTATCCTATCCTATCCTCCATCCTATCCTATCCTCTATCCTATAATATCATCTATCCTATCCTATTCTCTATCCTATCCTATCCTCTATCCTATCCTATCTTCTATCCTATCATATCCTCTATCCTATCCAATCCTTTCTCCTATCCTATCCTCTATCCTATCCTATCCTCTTGTCCTATCCTATCCTCTATCCTATCCTATCCTCTATCCTATCCTATCCTCTATCCTATAATATCATCTATCCTATCCTATTCTCTATCCTATCCTATCCTGTATCCTATGCTATCCTCTATCCTATCCTATCCTCTATCCTATCCTATCCTCTATCCTATCCTATCCTCTATCCTATCCTATCCTTTATCCTATCCTATCCTCTATCCTATCCTATCCTCTATCATATCCGATCCTCTATCCTATCCTCTCCTCTATAATATCGTATCCTCTATCATATCCTATCCTCTTTCCTATAATATCATCTATCCTATTCTATACTCTATCTTATCCTATCCGCTATCCTATCCTATCCTGTATCCTATCCTATCCTCTATCCTATCCTATCCTCTATCCTATCCTATCCTCTATCCTATCCTATCCTCTATCCTATCCTATCCTCTATCCTATCCTCTATCCTATCCTATCCTCTATCCTATCCTATCCTCTACCCTATCCTATCCTCTATCCTATCCTATCCTCTATCCTATCCTATCCTCTATCCTATACTATCCTGTATCCTATCCTATCCTGTATCCTATCCTATCCTGTATCCTATCATATCCTCTATCCTATCCTATCCTCTATAATATCGTATCCTCTATCCTATCCAATCCTATATCGTAACCTCTATGCTACCCTATCCTATATCCTATCGTATCCTGTATCGTATCCTATCCTCTATCCTATCCTATCCTCTATCCTATCCTATCCTGTATCCTATCCTATCCTGTATCCTATCCTATCCTCTATCCTATCCTATCCTATCCTCTATCCAATCCTATCCTATATCCTATCCTATCCTCTATCCTATCCTATCCTCCTATCCTATCCTATCCTCTATCCTATCCTATCCTCTATCCTATCCTATCCTCTATCCTATCCGATCCTCTATCCTATCCGATCCTCTATAATATCGTATCCTCTATCATATCCTATCCTCTTTCCTATCATATCATCTATCCTATCCTATTCTCTATCCTATCCTATACTCTATCCTATGCTATCCTCTATCCCATCCTATTCTCTATCCAATCCTATCCTATCCACTATCGTATCCTATTCTCTATCCTATCCAATCCTATATCGTATCCTCTATCCTATCCTTTCCGCTATCCTATCCTATCCTCTATAATATCGTATCCTCTGTCCTATCCTTGCTCCATCCTATAATATCATATATCAAATCCTATTCTCTATCCTATCCTATCCTATCCTCTATCGTATCCTATCCTCTATCCTAGCCAATCCTATAACCTATACTCTATCCTATCCTATCCTCTATCCTATCCTATCCTCTATCCTATCCTATCCTCTATCCTATCCTATCCTCTATCCTATCCTATCCTCTATTCTATCCTCTCTTCTATCCTATCCTATTCTCTATCCTATCCTATCCTCTATCCTATCCTTTCCGCTATCCTATCCTATCCTCTATAATATCGTATCCTCTGTCCTATCCTTGCTCTATCCTATAATATCATATATCCTATCCTATTCTCTATCCTATCCTATCCTATCATCTATCGTATCCCATCCTCTATCGTATCCTATCCTCTATCCTATCCAATCCTATATCCTATACTCTATCATATCCTATCCTCTATCCTATCCTATCCTCTATCCTATCCTATCCTCTATCCTATCCTATCCTCTATCCTATCCGATCCTCTATCCTATCCGATCCTCTATCATATCCTATCCTCTTTCCTATAATATCATCTATCCTACCCTATTCTCTATCCTATCCTATACTCTATCCTATGCTATCCTCTATCCCATCCTATTCTCTATCCAATCCTATCCTATCCTCTATCGTATCCTATTCTCTATCCTATCCAATCCTATATCGTATCCTCTATCCTATCCTGTCCTGTATCCTATGCTATCCTGTATCCTATCCTATCCTCTATCCTATCCTATCCTCTATCCTATCCTATCCTCTATCCTATCCTATTCTCTATCCCATCCTATTCTCTATCCAATCCTATTCTATCCTCTATCCTATCCTATCCTCTATCCTATCCAATCCTATATCGTAACCTCTATGCTATCCTATCCTCTATCCTATCGTATCCTGTATCCTATCCTATCCTCTATCCTATCCTATCCTCTATCCTATCCTAACCTCTATCCTATCCTATCCTCTATCCTATCCTATCCTGTATCCTATCCTATCCTCTATCCTATCCTATCCTATCCTCTATCCGATCCTATCCTATATCCTATCCTATCCTCTATCCTATCCTATCCTCTTATCCTATCCTATCCTCTATCCTATCCAATCCTATATCGTATCCTCTATACTATCCTATCCTCTATCCTATCGTATCCTGTATCCTATCCTATCCTCTATCCTATCCTATCCTCTATCCTATCCTATCCTCTATCCTATCCTATCCTCTATCCTATCCTATCCTCTATCCTATCATATCCTCTTATCCTATCCTATTCTCTATCCTATCCTATCCTATCCTCTATCGTCTGCTATCTTCAATACAATCCAATCCCCTATCCTATCCTCTATCCTATCCTATCCTCTATCCTATCCACTCCTCTATCCTATCCTATCCTCTATCCTATCCTACCCTGTATCCTATCCTATCCTCTATCCTATCCAATCCTCTATCCTATCCTAACCCCTATCCTATCCTATCCTCTATCCTATCCTATCCTCTATCCTATCCTATCCTGTATCCTATCCTATCCTCTATCCTATCCTATCCTCTATCCTATCCTATCCTCTATCCGATCCTATTGTCTATCCAATCCTATACTACCCTCTATCGTATCCTATTCTCTATCCTATCCAATCCTATATCGTATCCTCTATCCTATCCTATCCTCTATCCTATCCTATCCTGTATCCTATCCTATCCTCTATCCTATCCTATCCTCTATCCTATCCTATCCTCTATCCTATCCTATCCTCTATGCTATCCTATCCTCTATCCTATCCTATCGTCTATCGTATCCTATCCTCTATCCTATCCTATCCTCTATCCTATCATATCCTCTTATCCTATCCTATCCTCTATCCTATGCTATCCTCTATCCCATCCTATTCTCTATCCAATCCTATCCTATCCTCTATCGTATCCTATTCTCTATCCTATCCAATCCTATATCGTATCCTCTATCCTATCCTGTCCTGTATCCTATGCTATCCTGTATCCTATCCTATCCTATCCTCTATCCTATCCTATCCTCTATCCTATCCTATCCTCTTATCCTATCCTATCCTCTATCCTATCCTATCCTCTATCCTATCCTATCCTCTATCCTATCCGATCGTCTATCCTATCCGATCCTCTATAATATCGTATCCTCTATCATATCCTATCCTCTTTCCTATCATATCATCTATCCTATCCTATCCTCTCTCCTATCCTATCCTGTATCACACCCTATCCTCTATCCTATCCTATCCTCTATCCTATCCTATCCTCTATCCTATCCTATCCTTTATCCTATCCTATCCTCTATCCTATCCTATCCTCTATCCTATACTTTCCGCTATCCTATCCTATTCTCTATAATATCGTATCCTCTGTCCTATCCTTGCTCCATCCTATAATATCATATATCAAATCCTATTCTCTATCCTATCCTATCCTATCCTCTATCGTATCCTATCCTCTATCCTAGCCAATCCTATAACCTATACTCTATCCTATCCTATCCTCTATCCTATCCTATCCTCTATCGTATCCTATTCTCTATCCTATCCAATCCTATATCGTCTCCTCTATCCTATCCTAACCTCTATCCTATCCTATCCTCTATCCTATCCTATCCTGTATCCTATCCTATCCTCTATCCTATCCTATCCTCTATCCTATCCTATCCTTTATCCTATCCTATCCTCTATCCTATCCTATCCTCTATCCTATCCTATCCTCTATCCTCTATCCTATCCTATCCTGTATCCTATCCTATCCTCTATCCTATCCTATCCTATCCTCTATCCGATCCTATCCTCTCTCCTATCCTGTCCTCTATCCTATCCTATCCTCTATCCTATCCTATCCTGTATCCTATCCTATCCTCTATCCTATCCTATCCTCTATCCTATCCTATCCTCTATCCGATCCTATCCTCTCTCCTATCCTATCCTGTATCACATCCTATCCTCTATACTATCCTATCCTCTATCCTATCCTTTCCGCTATCCCATCCTATCCTCTATAATATCGTATCCTCTGTCCTATCCTTGCTCCATCCTATAATATCATATATCCTAACCTATTCTCTATCCTATCCTATCCTATCCTCTATCGTCTGCTATCTTCAATACAATCCAATCCCCTATCCTATCCTCTATCCTATCCTATCCTCTATCCTATCCACTCCTCTATCCTATCCTATCCTCTATCCTATCCTACCCTGTATCCTATCCTATCCTCTATCCTATCCAATCCTCTATCCTATCCTAACCCCTATCCTATCCTATCCTCTATCCTATCCTATCCTCTATCCTATCCTATCCTGTATCCTATCCTATCCTCTATCCTATCCTATCCTCTATCCTATCCTATCCTCTATCCGATCCTATTGTCTATCCAATCCTATACTATCCTCTATCGTATCCTATTCTCTATCCTATCCAATCCTATATCGTATCCTCTATCCTATCCTATCCTCTATCCTATCCTATCCTGTATCCTATCCTATCCTCTATCCTATCCTATCCTCTATCCTATCCTATCCTCTATCGTATCCTATCCTCTATGCTATCCTATCCTCTATCCTATCCTATCGTCTATCGTATCCCATCCTCTATCCTATCCTATCCTCTATCCTATCATATCCTCTTATCCTATCCTATCCTCTATCCTATGCTATCCTCTATCCCATCCTATTCTCTATCCAATCCTATCCTATCCTCTATCGTATCCTATTCTCTATCCTATCCAATCCTATATCGTATCCTCTATCCTATCCTGTCCTGTATCCTATGCTATCCTGTATCCTATCCTATCCTCTATCCTATCCTATCCTCTATCCTATCCTATCCTCTTATCCTATCCTATCCTCTATCCTATCCTATCCTCTATCCTATCCTATCCTCTATCCTATCCGATCGTCTATCCTATCCGATCCTCTATAATATCGTATCCTCTATCATATCCTATCCTCTTTCCTATCATATCATCTATCCTATCCTATCCTCTCTCCTATCCTATCCTGTATCACATCCTATCCTCTATCCTATCCTATCCTCTATCCTATCCTATCCTCTATCCTATCCTATCCTTTATCCTATCCTATCCTCTATCCTATCCTATCCTCTATCCTATCCTATCCTCTATCCTATACTTTCCGCTAACCTATCCTATTCTCTATAATATCGTATCCTCTGTCCTATCCTTGCTCCATCCTATAATATCATATATCAAATCCTATTCTCTATCCTATCCTATCCTATCCTCTATCGTATCCTATCCTCTATCCTAGCCAATCCTATAACCTATACTCTATCCTATCCTATCCTCTATCCTATCCTATCCTCTATCGTATCCTATTCTCTATCCTATCCAATCCTATATCGTATCCTCTATCCTATCCTAACCTCTATCCTATCCTATCCTCTATCCTATCCTATCCTGTATCCTATCCTATCCTCTATCCTATCCTATCCTCTATCCTATCCTATCCTCTTTCCTATCCTATCCTTTATCCTATCCTATCCTCTATCCTATCCTATCCTCTATCCTATCCTATCCTCTATCCTATACTTTCCTCTATCCTATCCTATTCTCTATAATATCGTATCCTCTGTCCTCTCCTTGCTCTATCCTATAATATCATATATCCTATCCAATCCTCTATCCTATCCTATCCCCTATCCTATCCTATCCTCTATCCTATCCTATCCTCTATCCTATCCTATCCTGTATCCTATCCTATCCTCTATCGTATCCTATTCTCTATCCTATCCAATCCTATATAGTATCCTCTATCCTATCCTGTCCTGTATCCTATGCTATCCTGTATCCTATCCTATACTCTATCCTATCCTATCCTCTATCCTATCCTATCCTCTATCCTATCCTATTCTCTATCCCATCCTATTCTCTATCCAATCCTATTCTATCCTCTATCCTATCCTATCCTCTATCCTATCCTATCCTGTATCCTATCCTATCCTCTATCCTATCCTATCCTATCCTCTATCCGATCCTATCCTCTATCCTATCCTGTCCTCTATCCTATCCTATCCTGTATCCTATCCTATCCTGTATCCTATCCTATCCTCTATCCTATCCTATCCTCTATCCTATCCTATCCTCTATCCGATCCTATCCTATATCCTATCCTATCCCCTATCCTATCCTATCCTCTTATCCTATCCTATCCTCTATCCTATCCAATCCTATATCGTATCCTCTATGCTATCCAATCCTCTATCCTATCGTATCCTGTATCCTATCCTATCCTCTATCCTATCCTATCCTCTATCCTATCCTATCCTCTATCCTATCCTATCCTCTATCCTATCCTATCCTCTATCCTATCCTATCCTCTTATCCTATCCTATCCTCTATCCTATCCTATCCTCTATCCTATCCTATCCTCTATCCTATCCGATCGTCTATCCTATCCGATCCTCTATAATATCGTATCCTCTATCATATCCTATCCTCTTTCCTATCATATCATCTATCCTATCCTATCCTCTCTCCTATCCTATCCTGTATCACATCCTATCCTCTATCCTATCCTATCCTCTATCCTATCCTATCCTCTATCCTATCCTATCCTTTATCCTATCCTATCCTCTATCCTATCCTATCCTCTATCCTATACTTTCCGCTATCCTATCCTATTCTCTATAATATCGTATCCTCTGTCCTATCCTTGCTCCATCCTATAATATCATATATCAAATCCTATTCTCTATCCTATCCTATCCTATCCTCTATCGTATCCTATCCTCTATCCTAGCCAATCCTATAACCTATACTCTATCCTATCCTATCCTCCATTATATCCTATCCTCTATCGTATCCTATTCTCTATCCTATCCAATCCTATATCGTCTCCTCTATCCTATCCTAACCTCTATCCTATCCTATCCTCTATCCTATCCTATCCTGTATCCTATCCTATCCTCTATCCTATCCTATCCTCTATCCTATCCTATCCTTTATCCTATCCTATCCTCTATCCTATCCTATCCTCTATCCTATCCTATCCTCTATCCTCTATCCTATCCTATCCTGTATCCTATCCTATCCTCTATCCTATCCTATCCTATCCTCTATCCGATCCTATCCTCTCTCCTATCCTGTCCTCTATCCTATCCTATCCTCTATCCTATCCTATCCTGTATCCTATCCTATCCTCTATCCTATCCTATCCTCTATCCTATCCTATCCTCTATCCGATCCTATCCTCTCTCCTATCCTATCCTGTATCACATCCTATCCTCTATACTATCCTATCCTCTATCCTATCCTTTCCGCTATCCCATCCTATCCTCTATAATATCGTATCCTCTGTCCTATCCTTGCTCCATCCTATAATATCATATATCCTATCCTATTCTCTATCCTATCCTATCCTATCCTCTATCGTCTGCTATCTTCAATACAATCCAATCCCCTATCCTATCCTCTATCCTATCCTATCCTCTATCCTATCCACTCCTCTATCCTATCCTATCCTCTATCCTATCCTACCCTGTATCCTATCCTATCCTCTATCCTATCCAATCCTCTATCCTATCCTAACCCCTATCCTATCCTATCCTCTATCCTATCCTATCCTCTATCCTATCCTATCCTGTATCCTATCCTATCCTCTATCCTATCCTATCCTCTATCCTATCCTATCCTCTATCCGATCCTATTGTCTATCCAATCCTATACTATCCTCTATCGTATCCTATTCTCTATCCTATCCAATCCTATATCGTATCCTCTATCCTATCCTATCCTCTATCCTATCCTATCCTGTATCCTATCCTATCCTCTATCCTATCCTATCCTCTATCCTATCCTATCCTCTATCCTATCCTATCCTCTATGCTATCCTATCCTCTATCCTATCCTATCGTCTATCGTATCCTATCCTCTATCCTATCCTATCCTCTATCCTATCATATCCTCTTATCCTATCCTATCCTCTATCCTATGCTATCCTCTATCCCATCCTATTCTCTATCCAATCCTATCCTATCCTCTATCGTATCCTATTCTCTATCCTATCCAATCCTATATCGTATCCTCTATCCTATCCTGTCCTGTATCCTATGCTATCCTGTATCCTATCCTATCCTCTATCCTATCCTATCCTCTATCCTATCCTATCCTCTTATCCTATCCTATCCTCTATCCTATCCTATCCTCTATCCTATCCTATCCTCTATCCTATCCGATCGTCTATCCTATCCGATCCTCTATAATATCGTATCCTCTATCATATCCTATCCTCTTTCCTATCATATCATCTATCCTATCCTATCCTCTCTCCTATCCTATCCTGTATCACATCCTATCCTCTATCCTATCCTATCCTCTATCCTATCCTATCCTCTATCCTATCCCATCCTTTATCCTATCCTATCCTCTATCCTATCCTATCCTCTATCCTATCCTATCCTCTATCCTATACTTTCCGCTAACCTATCCTATTCTCTATAATATCGTATCCTCTGTCCTATCCTTGCTCCATCCTATAATATCATATATCAAATCCTATTCTCTATCCTATCCTATCCTATCCTCTATCGTATCCTATCCTCTATCCTAGCCAATCCTATAACCTATACTCTATCCTATCCTATCCTCTATCCTATCCTATCCTCTATCGTATCCTATTCTCTATCCTATCCAATCCTATATCGTATCCTCTATCCTATCCTAACCTCTATCCTATCCTATCCTCTATCCTATCCTATCCTGTATCCTATCCTATCCTCTATCCTATCCTATCCTCTATCCTATCCTATCCTCTTTCCTATCCTATCCTTTATCCTATCCTATCCTCTATCCTATCCTATCCTCTATCCTATCCTATCCTCTATCCTATACTTTCCTCTATCCTATCCTATTCTCTATAATATCGTATCCTCTGTCCTCTCCTTGCTCTATCCTATAATATCATATATCCTATCCAATCCTCTATCCTATCCTATCCCCTATCCTATCCTATCCTCTATCCTATCCTATCCTCTATCCTATCCTATCCTGTATCCTATCCTATCCTCTATCGTATCCTATTCTCTATCCTATCCAATCCTATATAGTATCCTCTATCCTATCCTGTCCTGTATCCTATGCTATCCTGTATCCTATCCTATACTCTATCCTATCCTATCCTCTATCCTATCCTATCCTCTATCCTATCCTATTCTCTATCCCATCCTATTCTCTATCCAATCCTATTCTATCCTCTATCCTATCCTATCCTCTATCCTATCCTATCCTGTATCCTATCCTATCCTCTATCCTATCCTATCCTATCCTCTATCCGATCCTATCCTCTATCCTATCCTGTCCTCTATCCTATCCTATCCTGTATCCTATCCTATCCTGTATCCTATCCTATCCTCTATCCTATCCTATCCTCTATCCTATCCTATCCTCTATCCGATCCTATCCTATATCCTATCCTATCCCCTATCCTATCCTATCCTCTTATCCTATCCTATCCTCTATCCTATCCAATCCTATATCGTATCCTCTATGCTATCCAATCCTCTATCCTATCGTATCCTGTATCCTATCCTATCCTCTATCCTATCCTATCCTCTATCCTATCCTATCCTCTATCCTATCCTATCCTGCATCACATCCTATCCTCTATACTATCCTATCCTCTATCCTATCCTTTCCGCTATCCCATCCTATCCTCTATAATATCGTATCCTCTGTCCTATCCTTGCTCCATCCTATAATATCATATATCCTATCCTATTCTCTATCCTATCCTATCCTATCCTCTATCGTCTGCTATCTTCAATACAATCCAATCCCCTATCCTATCTTCTATCCTATCCTATCCTCTATCCTATCCACTCCTCTATCCTATCCTATCCTGTATCCTATCCTATCCTCTATCCTATCCAATGCTCTATCCTATCCTCTCCCCTATCCTATCCTATCCTCTATCCTATCCTATCCTCTATCCTATCCTATCCTGTATCCTATCCTATCCTCTATCCTATCCTATCGTCTATCCTATCCTATCCTCTATCCTATCCTATCCTCTATCCGATCCTATTGTCTATCCAATCCTATACTATCCTCTATCGTATCCTATTCTCTATCCTATCCAATCCTATATCGTATCCTCTATCCTATCCTATCCTCTATCCTATCCTATCCTGTATCCTATCCTAACCTCTATCCTATCCTATCCTCTATCCTATCCTATCCTCTGTCCTATCATATCCTTTATCCTATCCTATCCTCTATCCTATCCTCTACCCTATCCTATCCTCTATCCTATCCTATCCTCTACCCTATCCTATCCTCTATCCTATCCTATCCTCTATCCTATCCTATAATCTATCCTATCCTATCCTCTATCCTATCCTATCCTCTATCCTATCCTATCCTCTATCCTATCCTATAATCTATCCTATCCTATCCTCTATCCTATCCAATCACCTATCCTATTCTCAATTCAATCCTATACTCTATCCAATCCTATCCTCTATAATATCGTATCCCCTATCCTATAATATAATTTACCCTATCCTATTCTCTATCCTATCCTATCCTCTATCCTATCCTCTATCCTATCCACTCCTCTATCCTATCCTATCCTCTATCCTATCCTATCCTGTATCCTATCCTATACCTCTATCCTATCCTATCCTCTATCCTATCCTATCCTCTATCCTATCCTATCCTCTATCCTATCCTATCCTCTATCCTATCCTATCCCCTATCCTATCCTATCCTATCCTATCCTCTATCCTATCCTATCCTCAATCCTATCCTATCCTCTATCCTATCCTATCCTCTATCCTATCCTATCCTCTTATCCTATCCTATCCTCTATCCTATCCTATCCTATCCTCTATCCTATCCTATCCTCTATCCTATCCTTTCCACTATCCTACCTTATGCTCTATCCTATCCTATCCTCCATCCTATCCTATCCTCTATCCTATAATATCATCTATCCTATCCTATTCTCCATCCTATCCTATCCTCTATCCTATCCTATCTTCTATCCTATCCTATCCTCTATCCTATCCTATCCTTTCTCCTATCCTATCCTCTATCCTATCCTATCCTCTTATCCTATCCTATCCTCTATCCTATCCTATCCTCTATCCTATCCTATCCTCTATCCTATCCGATCCTCTATCCTATCCGATCCACTATAATATCGTATCCTCTATCATATCCTATTCTCTTTCCTATAATATCATCTATCCTATCCTATTCTCTATCCTATCCTATACTCTATCCTATCCTATCCTCTATCCCATCCTATTCTCTATCCAATCCTATCCTATCCTCTATCGTATCCTATTCTCTATCCTATCCAATCCTATATCGTATCCTCTATCCTATCCTATCCACTATCCTATCCTATTCTGTATCCTATGCTATCCTCTATCCTATCCTATCCTGTATCCTATCCTATCCTCTATCCTATCCTATCCTCTATCCTATCCTATCCTTTATCCTATCCTATCCTCTATCCTATCCTATCCTCTATCCTATCCTATCCTCTATCCTATCATATCCTTTATCCTATCCTATCCTCTATCCTATCCTATCCTCTACCCTATCCTATCCTCTACCCTATGCTATCCTATCCTCTATGCTATTCTATAATCTATCCTATCCTATCCTCTATCCTATCCTATCCTCTATCCTATCCTATCCTCTATCCTATCCTATCCTCTATCCTATCCTATCCTCTATCCTATCCTATCCTCTATCGTCTGCAATCTTCAATACAATCCAATCCCCTATCCTATCCTCTATCCTATCCTATCCTGTATCCTATCCTATCCTCTATCCTATCCTATCCTCTATCCTATCCTATCCTCTATCCGATCCTATCCTCTATCCTATCCTATCCTATCCTATCCTCTATCCTATCCTCTCCGCTATCCTATCCTATCCTCTATCCGATCCTATTGTCTATCCAATCCTATACTCTCCTCTATCGTATCCTATTCTCTATCCTATCCAATCCTATATCGTATCCTCTATCCTATCCTATCCTCTATCCTATCCTATCCTGTATCCTATCCTATCCTCTATCCTATCCTATCCTCTATCCTATCCTATCATCTATGCTATCCTATCCTCTATCCTATCCTATCCTCCATCCTATCCTATCCTCTATTCTATCCTCTCTTCTATCCTATCCTATTCTCTATCCTATCCTATCCTCTATCCTATCCTTTCCGCTTTCCTATCCTATCCTCTATAATATCGTATCCTCTGTCCTATCCTTGCTCTATCCTATAATATCATCTATCCTATCCTATCCTCTATCCCATCCTATTCTCTATCCAATCCTATCCTATCCTCTATCGTATCCTATTCTCTATCCTATCCAATCCTATATCGTATCCTCTATCCTATCCTATCCACTATCCTATCCTATTCTGTATCCTATGCTATCCTCTATCCTATCCTATCCTTTATCCTATCCTATCCTCTATCCTATCCTATCCCCTATCCTATCCTATCCTTTATCCTATCCTATCCTCTATCCTATCCTATCCTCTATCCTATCCTATCCTCTATCCTATCCTATCCTCTATCCTATCATATCCTTTATCCTATCCTATCCTCTATCCTATCCTATCCTCTACCCTATCCTATCCTCTACCCTATGCTATCCTATCCTCTATGCTATTCTATAATCTATCCTATCCTATCCTCTATCCTATCCTATCCTCTATCCTATCCTGTATCCTAGCCTATCCTGTATCCTGTCCTATCCTCTATCCTATCCTATCCTCTATCCTATCCTATCCTCTATCCTATCTTATCCTCTATACTATCCTATTCTCTATCCCATCCTATTCTCTATCCAATCCTATTCTATCCTCTATCCTTTCCTATCCTCTATCCTATCCAATCCTATATCGTATCCTCTATGCTATCCAATCCTCTATCCTATCGTATCCTGTATCCTATCCTATCCTCTATCCTATCCTAACCTCTATCCTATCCTATCCTCTATCCTATCCTATCCTGTATCCTATCCTATCCACTATCCTATCCTATCCTCTATCCGATCCTATCCTATATCCTATCCTATCCTCTCTCCTATCCTATCCTGTATCACATCCTATCCTCTATACTATCCTATCCTCTATCCTATCCTATCCTCTATCCTATCCTATCCTCTATCCTATCCTATCCTCTATCCTATCCTATCCTCTTATCCTATCCTATCCTCTATCCTATCCTATCCTATCCTCTATCCTATCCTATCCTCTATCCTATCCTTTCCACTATCCTACCTTATGCTCTATCCTATCCTATCCTCCATCCTATCCTATCCTCTATCCTATAATATCATCTATCCTATCCTATTCTCCATCCTATCCTATCCTCTATCCTATCCTATCTTCTATCCTATCCTATCCTCTATCCTATCCTATCCTTTCTCCTATCCTATCCTCTATCCTATCCTATCCTCTTATCCTATCCTATCCTCTATCCTATCCTATCCTCTATCCTATCCTATCCTCTATCCTATCCGATCCTCTATCCTATCCGATCCACTATAATATCGTATCCTCTATCATATCCTATTCTCTTTCCTATAATATCATCTATCCTATCCTATTCTCTATCCTATCCTATACTCTATCCTATCCTATCCTCTATCCCATCCTATTCTCTATCCAATCCTATCCTATCCTCTATCGTATCCTATTCTCTATCCTATCCAATCCTATATCGTATCCTCTATCCTATCCTATCCACTATCCTATCCTATTCTGTATCCTATGCTATCCTCTATCCTATCCTATCCTTTATCCTATCCTATCCTCTATCCTATCCTATCCTCTATCCTATCCTATCCTTTATCCTATCCTATCCTCTATCCTATCCTATCCTCTATCCTATCCTATCCTCTATCCTATCCTATCCTCTATCCTATCATATCCTTTATCCTATCCTATCCTCTATCCTATCCTATCCTCTACCCTATCCTATCCTCTACCCTATGCTATCCTATCCTCTATGCTATTCTATAATCTATCCTATCCTATCCTCTATCCTATCCTATCCTCTATCCTATCCTGTATCCTAGCCTATCCTGTATCCTGTCCTATCCTCTATCCTATCCTATCCTCTATCCTATCCTATCCTCTATCCTATCTTATCCTCTATACTATCCTATTCTCTATCCCATCCTATTCTCTATCCAATCCTATTCTATCCTCTATCCTTTCCTATCCTCTATCCTATCCAATCCTATATCGTATCCTCTATGCTATCCAATCCTCTATCCTATCGTATCCTGTATCCTATCCTATCCTCTATCCTATCCTAACCTCTATCCTATCCTATCCTCTATCCTATCCTATCCTGTATCCTATCCTATCCACTATCCTATCCTATCCTCTATCCGATCCTATCCTATATCCTATCCTATCCTCTCTCCTATCCTATCCTGTATCACATCCTATCCTCTATTCTATCCTATCCTCTATCCTATCCTATCCTCTATCCTATCCTATCCTCTATCCTATCCTATCCTCTATCCTATCCTATCCTCTTATCCTATCCTATCCTCTATCCTATCCTATCCTATCCTCTATCCTATCCTATCCTCTATCCTATCCTTTCCACTATCCTACCTTATGCTCTATCCTATCCTATCCTCCATCCTATCCTATCCTCTATCCTATAATATCATCTATCCTATCCTATTCTCCATCCTATCCTATCCTCTATCCTATCCTATCTTCTATCCTATCCTATCCTCTATCCTATCCTATCCTTTCTCCTATCCTATCCTCTATCCTATCCTATCCTCTTATCCTATCCTATCCTCTATCCTATCCTATCCTCTATCCTATCCTATCCTCTATCCTATCCTATCCTCTATCCTATCCTATCCTCTATCCGATCCTATCCTCTATCCTATCCTATCCTATCCTATCCTCTATCCTATCCTCTCCGCTATCCTATCCTATCCTCTATCCGATCCTATTGTCTATCCAATCCTATACTCTCCTCTATCGTATCCTATTCTCTATCCTATCCAATCCTATATCGTATCCTCTATCCTATCCTATCCTCTATCCTATCCTATCCTGTATCCTATCCTATCCTCTATCCTATCCTATCCTCTATCCTATCCTATCATCTATGCTATCCTATCCTCTATCCTAACCTATCCTCCATCCTATCCTATCCTCTATTCTATCCTCTCTTCTATCCTATCCTATTCTCTATCCTATCCTATCCTCTATCCTATCCTTTCCGCTATCCTATCCTATCCTCTATAATATCGTATCCTCTGTCCTATCCTTGCTCTATCCTATAATATCATATATCCTATCCTATTCTCTATCCTATCCTATCCTATCATCTATCGTATCCTATCCTCTATCGTATCCTATCCTCTATCCTATCCAATCCTATATCCTATACTCTATCATATCCTATCCTCTATCCTATCCTATCCTCTATCCGATCCTATCCTCTATCCTATCCTATCCTATCCTATCCTCTATCCTATCCTCTCCGCTATCCTATCCTATCCTCTATCCAATCCTATACTCTCCTCTATCGTATCCTATTCTCTATCCTATCCAATCCTATATCGTATCCTCTATCCTATCCTATCCTCTATCCTATCCTATCCTGTATCCTATCCTATCCTCTATCCTATCCTATCCTCTATCCTATCCTATCATTTATGCTATCCTATCCTCTATCCTATCCTATCCTCTATCCTATCCTATCCTCTATTCTATCCTCTCTTCTATCCTATCCTATTCTCTATCCTATCCTATCCTCTATCCTATCCTTTCCGCTATCCTATCCTATCCTCTATAATATCGTATCCTCTGTCCTATCCTTGCTCTATCCTATAATATCATCTATCCTATCCTATTCTCTATCCTATCCTATACTCTATCCTATCCTATCCTCTATCCCATCCTATTCTCTATCCAATCCTATCCTATCCTCTATCGTATCCTATTCTCTATCCTATCCAATCCTATATCGTATCCTCTATCCTATCCTATCCACTATCCTATCCTATTCTGTATCCTATGCTATCCTCTATCCTATCCTATCCTTTATCCTATCCTATCCTCTATCCTATCCTATCCTCTATCCTATCCTATCCTTTATCCTATCCTATCCTCTATCCTATCCTATCCTCTATCCTATCCTATCCTCTATCCTATCCTATCCTCTATCCTATCATATCCTTTATCCTATCCTATCCTCTATCCTATCCTATCCTCTACCCTATCCTATCCTCTACCCTATGCTATCCTATCCTCTATGCTATTCTATAATCTATCCTATCCTATCCTCTATCCTATCCTATCCTCTATCCTATCCTGTATCCTAGCCTATCCTGTATCCTGTCCTATCCTCTATCCTATCCTATCCTCTATCCTATCCTATCCTCTATCCTATCTTATCCTCTATACTATCCTATTCTCTATCCCATCCTATTCTCTATCCAATCCTATTCTATCCTCTATCCTTTCCTATCCTCTATCCTATCCAATCCTATATCGTATCCTCTATGCTATCCAATCCTCTATCCTATCGTATCCTGTATCCTATCATATCCTCTATCCTATCCTAACCTCTATCCTATCCTATCCTCTATCCTATCCTATCCTGTATCCTATCCTATCCACTATCCTATCCTATCCTCTATCCGATCCTATCCTATATCCTATCCTATCCTCTCTCCTATCCTATCCTGTATCACATCCTATCCTCTATACTATCCTATCCTCTATCCTATCCTATCCTCTATCCTATCCTATCCTCTATCCTATCCTATCCTCTATCCTATCCTATCCTCTTATCCTATCCTATCCTCTATCCTATCCTATCCTATCCTCTATCCTATCCTATCCTCTATCCTATCCTTTCCACTATCCTACCTTATGCTCTATCCTATCCTATCCTCCATCCTATCCTATCCTCTATCCTATAATATCATCTATCCTATCCTATTCTCCATCCTATCCTATCCTCTATCCTATCCTATCTTCTATCCTATCCTATCCTCTATCCTATCCTATCCTTTCTCCTATCCTATCCTCTATCCTATCCTATCCTCTTATCCTATCCTATCCTCTATCCTATCCTATCCTCTATCCTATCCTATCCTCTATCCTATCCGATCCTCTATCCTATCCGATCCACTATAATATCGTATCCTCTATCATATCCTATTCTCTTTCCTATAATATCATCTATCCTATCCTATTCTCTATCCTATCCTATACTCTATCCTATCCTATCCTCTATCCCATCCTATTCTCTATCCAATCCTATCCTATCCTCTATCGTATCCTATTCTCTATCCTATCCAATCCTATATCGTATCCTCTATCCTATCCTATCCACTATCCTATCCTATTCTGTATCCTATGCTATCCTCTATCCTATCCTATCCTGTATCCTATCCTATCCTCTATCCTATCCTATCCTCTATCCTATCCTATCCTTTATCCTATCCTATCCTCTATCCTATCCTATCCTCTATCCTATCCTATCCTCTATCCTATCCTATCCTCTATCCTATCATATCCTTTATCCTATCCTATCCTCTATCCTATCCTATCCTCTACCCTATCCTATCCTCTACCCTATGCTATCCTATCCTCTATGCTATTCTATAATCTATCCTATCCTATCCTCTATCCTATCCTATCCTCTATCCTATCCTATCCTCTATCCTATCCTATCCTCTATCCTATCCTATCCTCTATCGTCTGCTATCTTCAATACAATCCAATCCCCTATCCTATCCTCTATCCTATCCTATCCTGTATCCTATCCTATCCTATCCTATCCTCTATCCTATCCTCTCCGCTATCCTATCCTATCCTCTATCCGATCCTATTGTCTATCCAATCCTATACTCTCCTCTATCGTATCCTATTCTCTATCCTATCCAATCCTATATCGTATCCTCTATCCTATCCTATCCACTATCCTATCCTATTCTGTATCCTATGCTATCCTCTATCCTATCCTATCCTGTATCCTATCCTATCCTCTATCCTATCCTATCCTCTATCCTATCCTATCCTTTATCCTATCCTATCCTCTATCCTATCCTATCCTCTATCCTATCCTATCCTCTATCCTATCCTATCCTCTATCCTATCATATCCTTTATCCTATCCTATCCTCTATCCTATCCTATCCTCTACCCTATCCTATCCTCTACCCTATGCTATCCTATCCTCTATGCTATTCTATAATCTATCCTATCCTATCCTCTATCCTATCCTATCCTCTATCCTATCCTATCCTCTATCCTATCCTATCCTCTATCCTATCCTATCCTCTATCCTATCCTATCCTCTATCCTATCCTATCGTCTATCCTATCCTATCCTCTATCCTATCCTATCCTCTATCCTATCCTATCCTCTATCGTCTGCTATCTTCAATACAATCCAATCCCCTATCCTATCCTCTATCCTATCCTATCCTGTATCCTATCCTATCCTATCCTATCCTCTATCCTATCCTCTCCGCTATCCTATCCTATCCTCTATCCGATCCTATTGTCTATCCAATCCTATACTCTCCTCTATCGTATCCTATTCTCTATCCTATCCAATCCTATATCGTATCCTCTATCCTATCCTATCCTCTATCCTATCCTATCCTGTATCCTATCCTATCCTCTATCCTATCCTTTCCGCTATCCTATCCTATCCTCTATAATATCGTATCCTCTGTCCTATCCTTGCTCTATCCTATAATATCATATATCCTATCCTATTCTCTATCCTATCCTATCCTATCATCTATCGTATCCTATCCTCTATCGTATCCTATCCTCTATCCTATCCAATCCTATATCCTATACTCTATCATATCCTATCCTCTATCCTATCCTATCCTCTATCCGATCCTATCCTCTATCCTATCCTATCCTATCCTATCCTCTATCCTATCCTCTCCGCTATCCTATCCTATCCTCTATCCGATCCTATTGTCTATCCAATCCTATACTCTCCTCTATCGTATCCTATTCTCTATCCTATCCAATCCTATATCGTATCCTCTATCCTATCCTATCCTCTATCCTATCCTATCCTGTATCCTATCCTATCCTCTATCCTATCCTATCCTCTATCCTATCCTATCATTTATGCTATCCTATCCTCTATCCTATCCTATCCTCTATCCTATCCTATCCTCTATTCTATCCTCTCTTCTATCCTATCCTATTCTCTATCCTATCCTATCCTCTATCCTATCCTTTCCGCTATCCTATCCTATCCTCTATAATATCGTATCCTCTGTCCTATCCTTGCTCTATCCTATAATATCATCTATCCTATCCTATTCTCTATCCTATCCTATACTCTATCCTATCCTATCCTCTATCCCATCCTATTCTCTATCCAATCCTATCCTATCCTCTATCGTATCCTATTCTCTATCCTATCCAATCCTATATCGTATCCTCTATCCTATCCTATCCACTATCCTATCCTATTCTGTATCCTATGCTATCCTCTATCCTATCCTATCCTCTATCCTATCCTATCCTCTATCCTATCCTATCCTCTATCCTATCCTATCCTCTTATCCTATCCTATCCTCTATCCTATCCTATCCTATCCTCTATCCTATCCTATCCTCTATCCTATCCTTTCCACTATCCTACCTTATGCTCTATCCTATCCTATCCTCCATCCTATCCTATCCTCTATCCTATAATATCATCTATCCTATCCTATTCTCCATCCTATCCTATCCTCTATCCTATTATATCTTCTATCCTATCCTATCCTCTATCCTATCCTATCCTTTCTCCTATCCTATCCTCTATCCTATCCTATCCTCTTATCCTATCCTATCCTCTATCCTATCCTATCCTCTATCCTATCCTATCCTCTATCCTATCCGATCCTCTATCCTATCCGATCCACTATAATATCGTATCCTCTATCATATCCTATTCTCTTTCCTATAATATCATCTATCCTATCCTATTCTCTATCCTATCCTATACTCTATCCTATCCTATCCTCTATCCCATCCTATTCTCTATCCAATCCTATCCTATCCTCTATCGTATCCTATTCTCTATCCTATCCAATCCTATATCGTATCCTCTATCCTATCCTATCCACTATCCTATCCTATTCTGTATCCTATGCTATCCTCTATCCTATCCTATCCTGTATCCTATCCTATCCTCTATCCTATCCTATCCTCTATCCTATCCTATCCTTTATCCTATCCTATCCTCTATCCTATCCTATCCTCTATCCTATCCTATCCTCTATCCTATCCTATCCTCTATCCTATCATATCCTTTATCCTATCCTATCCTCTATCCTATCCTATCCTCTACCCTATCCTATCCTCTACCCTATGCTATCCTATCCTCTATGCTATTCTATAATCTATCCTATCCTATCCTCTATCCTATCCTATCCTCTATCCTATCCTATCCTCTATCCTATCCTATCCTATCCTCTATCCTATCCTATCCTCTATCCTATCCTATCCTCTATCCTATCCTATCCTCTATCGTCTGCTATCTTCAATACAATCCAATCCCCTATCCTATCCTCTATCCTATCCTATCCTGTATCCTATCCTATCCTATCCTATCCTCTATCCTATCCTCTCCGCTATCCTATCCTATCCTCTATCCGATCCTATTGTCTATCCAATCCTATACTCTCCTCTATCGTATCCTATTCTCTATCCTATCCAATCCTATATCGTATCCTCTATCCTATCCTATCCACTATCCTATCCTATTCTGTATCCTATGCTATCCTCTATCCTATCCTATCCTGTATCCTATCCTATCCTCTATCCTATCCTATCCTCTATCCTATCCTATCCTTTATCCTATCCTATCCTCTATCCTATCCTATCCTCTATCCTATCCTATCCTCTATCCTATCCTATCCTCTATCCTATCATATCCTTTATCCTATCCTATCCTCTATCCTATCCTATCCTCTACCCTATCCTATCCTCTACCCTATGCTATCCTATCCTCTATGCTATTCTATAATCTATCCTATCCTATCCTCTATCCTATCCTATCCTCTATCCTATCCTATCCTCTATCCTATCCTATCCTCTATCCTATCCTATCCTCTATCCTATCCTATCCTCTATCCTATCCTATCCTCTATCCTATCCTATCCTCTATCCTATCCTATCCTCTATCCTATCCTATCCTCTATCCTATCCTATCCTCTATCCTATCCTATCCTCTATCGTCTGCTATCTTCAATACAATCCAATCCCCTATCCTATCCTCTATCCTATCCTATCCTGTATCCTATCCTATCCTATCCTATCCTCTATCCTATCCTCTCCGCTATCCTATCCTATCCTCTATCCGATCCTATTGTCTATCCAATCCTATACTCTCCTCTATCGTATCCTATTCTCTATCCTATCCAATCCTATATCGTATCCTCTATCCTATCCTATCCTCTATCCTATCCTATCCTGTATCCTATCCTATCCTCTATCCTATCCTATCCTCTATCCTATCCTATCATCTATGCTATCCTATCCTCTATCCTATCCTATCCTCTATCCTATCCTATCCTCTATTCTATCCTCTCTTCTATCCTATCCTATTCTCTATCCTATCCTATCCTCTATCCTATCCTTTCCGCTATCCTATCCTATCCTCTATAATATCGTATCCTCTGTCCTATCCTTCCTCTATCCTATAATATCATATATCCTATCCTATTCTCTATCCTATCCTATCCTATCATCTATCGTATCCTATCCTCTATCGTATCCTATCCTCTATCCTATCCAATCCTATATCCTATACTCTATCATATCCTATCCTCTATCCTATCCTATCCTCTATCCGACCCTATCCTCTATCCTATCCTATACTCTGTCCTATCCTTTCCACTATCCTACCTTATGCTCTATCCTATCCTATCCTCCATCCTATCCTATCCTCTATCCTATAATATCATCTATCCTATCCTATTCTCTATCCTATCCTATACTCTATCCTATCCTATCCTCTATCGTATCCTATTCTCTTCCTATCCAATCCTATATCGTATCCTCTATCCTATCCTATCCTCTATCCTATCCTATCCTGTATCCTATGCTATCCTCTATCCTATCCTATCCTCTATCCTATCCTATCCTCTATCCTATCCTATCCTCTATCCTATCCTATCCTTTATCCTATCCTATCCTCTATCCTATCCTATCCTCTATCCTATACTTTCCGCTATCCTATCCTATTCTCTATAATATCGTATCCTCTGTCCTATCCTTGCTCTATCCTATAATATCATATATCCTATTATATCCTCTATCCTATCCAATCCCCTATCCTATCCTCTATCCTATTATATCCTCTATCCTATCCAATCCCCTATCCTATCCTCTATCCAAACCTATCCTCTACCCTATCCTATCCTCTATCCTATCCTATCCTATCCTATCCTCTACCCTATCCTATCCTCTATCCTCCATCCTCTATCCTATCCTATCCTCTTTCCTATCCTATCCTCTATCCTATCCAATCCCCTATCCTATCCTCTATCCTATCCAATCCCCTATCCTATCCTCTATCCTATCCTATCCTCTATAATATCGTATCCTCTATCCTATCCTATCCTCTATCCTATCCTATCCCCTATCCTATCCTATCCTCTATCCTATCCTATCCTCAATCCTATCCTATCATCTATCGTCTGCTCTGTCGTATCATATCCACTATCCTATCCTATCCTCAATCCTATCCTCTCCCCTATCCTATCCTGTCCTCTATCCTACACTATCCTCTATCGTATCCTATACTCTATCCTATCCTATCCTCTATCCTATCCTATCCTCTATCCTATAATATCATCTATCCTATACTATTCTCTAACCTATCCTCTTCCCTATCCTATCCTCTATCGAATCCTGTCCTCTATGCTATCCAATCCCCTATCCTATCCTCTATCCGTTCCTATCCTCTATCCTATCATATCCTCTATCCTATAATATCGTCTATCCTATACTATTCTCTATACTATCCTATCCTCTATCCTATACTATCCTCTATCGTATCCTATCCTCTATCCGTTCCTATCCTCTATCCTATCCTATTCTCTATCCTATCCTATCCTCAATCCTATCCTATCCTCTATCCTATACTATCATCTATCCTATCCTATCCTATCCTCTATCCTATACTATCATCTATCCTATCCTGTATCCTATCCAATCCTGTACCCTATCCTCTATCCTATCCTATCCTCAATCCTATCCTATCCTCTACCCTATCCTATACTCTATCCTATCCTATCCTATCCTCTACCCTATCCTATCCTCTATCCTATCCTATCCTCTATCCTATTATATCCTCTATTCTATCCAATCCCCTATCCTATCCTCTATCCTATCCCATCCCCTATCCTATCCTCAATCCTGTCCTATACTCTATCCTATACTATTCTCTATCCTATCCCCTACCCTATCCTATCCTCTATCCTATCCTCTCCTCTACACTACCCAATCCCCTATCCTATCCTCTATCCGATCCTATCATCTATCCTATCCTATCCTCTATCCTATCCAATCTTTTATCCTATCCTCTATACTATCCTCTATCCTATCCTCTATCCTATAATATCTTCTATTCTATACTATTCTCTATACTATCCTATCCTCTATCCTATCCTATTCTGTATCCTATACTCCACCCTATCCTATCCTCTATCCTATCCTCTCCTCTACACTACCCAATCCCCTATCCTATCCTCTATCCGATCCTATCATCTATCCTATCCTATCCTCTATCCTATCCAATCTTTTATCCTATCCTCTATACTATCCTCTATCCTATCCTCTATCCTATAATATCTTCTATTCTATACTATTCTCTATACTATCCTATCCTCTATCCTATCCTATTCTCTATCCTATCCTCTACCCTATCCTATCCTCTATCCTATCCAATCCCCCATCGTATTATCTATCCGATCCTGTCCTCTATCCTATCCTATCCTCTACCCTATCCTATCGTTTATCCTATCCTTTCCTCTATACTACCCAATCCCCTATCCTATCCTCTATCCGATCCTATACTCTACCCTATCCTATCCTCTATCCTATCCAATACCCTATCCTATCCTCTACCCGATCCTATCCTCTATCCTATACTATCCTCTATCCTATAATATCATCTATCCTATACTATTCTCTATCCTATATTATTCTCTATCCTATCCCCTACCCTATCCTATCCTCTATCCTATCCTAACCCCTATTCTATCCAATCCCCTATCCTATCATCTATGCGATCCTATCCTCTATCCTATCCTATCCTCTATCCTATAATATCATCTATCCTATACTCCATCCTATCCTATCCGCTATCCTATCCTATCCTCTATCCGATCCTATCCTCTATCCTATAATATCATCTATCCTATACTATTCTCTAACCTATCCTCTTCCCTATCCTATCCTCTATCGTATCCTACCCTGTATCCTATCCAATCCCCTATCCTATCCTCTATCCGTTCCTATCCTCTATCCTATCATATCCTCTATCCTATAATATCATCTATCCTACACTATTCTCTATACTATCCTATCCTCTATTCTATACTATCCTCTATCGTATCCTACCCTGTATCCTATCCAATCCCCTATCCTATCCTCTATCCGTTCCTATCCTGTATCCTATCATATCCTCTATCCTATAATATCATCTATCCTATACTATTCTCTATACTATCCTATCCTCTATTCTATACTATCCTCTATCGTATCCTATCCTCTATCCGAACCTATCCTCTATCGTATCCTATCCTCTATCCTATCCTATCCTCTATCCTATACTATCCTCCATCGTATCCTATCCTCTACCCTATCCTATCCTCTATTCTATCCAATCCCCTTTCCTAACATCTATCCGAACCTATCCTCTATCCTATCCTATCCTCTATCCTATAATATCATCTATCCTATACTATTCTCTATCCTCTCCTATCCTCTATCCTATACTATCCTCTATCGTATTATATCCTCTATTATATCCTATCCTGAACCCTATCGTATCCTCAATCCTATCCTATACTCCATCCTATCCTCTATCCTATCCAATCTTCTATCCTATCCTCTATCCTATCCTCTATCCTATCCTCTATCCGTTCCTATCCTCTATCCTATCCTATCCTCTATAATATCGTATACTCTATCCTATCCTCTATCCTATACTATCATCAATCCCATCCTATTCTCTATCCTCTATCCTATCCTATCCTATCCTCTATCCTATCCTATCCTATCCTCTATCCTATCGTATATTCTATCCTATAATATCATCTATCCTATACTATTCTCTAACCTATCCTCTTCCCTATCCTATCCTCTATCCTATCCTATCCTCTATCCTATCCAATCCCCTATCCTATCCTCTATCCGTTCATATCCTCTATCCTATCCTATCCTCTATCCTATAATATCATCTATCTTATACTATTCTCTATCCTATCCTACCCTCTATCCTATCCTATCCTCTATCCTATAATATCATCTATCCTATACTATTCTCTAACCTATCCTCTTCCCTATCCTATCCTCTATCCTATCCTATCCTATCCTCTATCCTATCCAATCCCCTATCCTATCCTCTATCCGTTCCTATCCTCTATCCTATCCTATCCTCTATCCTATAATATCATCTATCCTATACTATTCTCTATCCTATCCTATCCTCTATCCTATTCTAATCTCTTTCCTATCCTCTATCCTATCCTATCATCTACCCTATCCTACCCTCTATCCTATCCTATCCTCTATCCTATCCAATCCCCTATCCTATCCTCTATCCGATCCTATACTCTACCCTATCCTATCCTCTATCCTATCCAATACCCTATCCTATCCTCTACCCGATCCTATCCTCTATCCTATACTATCCTCTATCCTATAATATCATCTATCCTATACTATTCTCTATCCTATATTATTCTCTATCCTATCCCCTACCCTATCCTATCCTCTATCCTATCCTAACCCCTATTCTATCCAATCCCCTATCCTATCATCTATGCGATCCTATCCTCTATCCTATCCTATCCTCTATCCTATCCTATCCTCTATCCTATCCTTTCCGCTATCCTCTCCTATTCTCTATAATATCGTATACTCTGTCCTATCCTTGCTCTATCCTATAATATCATATATCCTATCCTATTCTCTATCCTATCCTATCCTATCATCTATCCTATTCTATACTCTATCCTATCCTATCCTCTATCCTATCCTATCCTCTATCCTATCCTCTATCCTATCCTATCCTCTATCCTATCCTATCCTCTATCCTATCCTATCCTCTACCCTATCCTATCCTCTATACTATCCTATCCTCTATCCTATCCTATCCTCTATCCTATACTATCCTGTATCCTATCCTATACTGTATCCTATCCTATCCTCTATCCTATCCTATCCACTATCCTATCCTATCCTGTATCCTATGCTATCCTCTATCCTATCCTATCCTCTATCCTATCCTATCCTCTATCCTATCCTATCCTCTATCCTATCCTATCCTATCCTATCCTATCCTCTATCCTATCCTATCCTTTTTCCTATCCTATCCTCTATGCTATCCTATCCTCTATCCTATCCTCTCCTCTATAATATCGTATGCTCTATCATATCCTATCCTCTTTCCTATAATATCATCTATCCTATTCTATACTCTATATTATCCTATCCGCTATCCTATCCTATCCTGTATCCTATCATATCCTCTATCCTATCCTATCCTCTATCCTATCCTATCCTCTATCCTATCCTATGCTCTATCCTATCCTATCCTCTATCCTATCCCATCCTCTATCCTATCGTATCCTCTATCCTATCCTATCCTCTATCCTATCCTATCCTCTATACTATCCTATCCTCTATCCTATCCTATCCTCTATCCTATACTATCCTGTATCCTATCCTATACTGTATCCTATCCTATCCTCTATCCTATCCTATCCACTATCCTATCCTATCCTGTATCCTATGCTATCCTCTATCCTATCCTATCCTCTATCCTATCCTATCCTCTATCCTATCCTATCCTCTATCCTATCCTATCCTATCCTATCCTCTATCCTATCCTATCCTTTATCCTATCCTATCCTCTATGCTATCCTATCCTCTATCCTATCCTCTCCTCTATAATATCGTATGCTCTATCATATCCTATCCTCTTTCCTATAATATCATCTATCCTATTCTATACTCTATCTTATCCTATCCGCTATCCTATCCTATCCTGTATCCTATCATATCCTCTATCCTATCCTATCCTCTATCCTATCCTATCCTCTATCCTATCCTATGCTCTATCCTATCCTATCCTCTATCCTATCCCATCATCTATCCTATCGTATCCTCTATCCTATCCTATCCTCTATCCTATCCTTTCCGCTATCCTATCCTATTCTCTATAATATCGTATCCTCTGTCCTATCCTTGCTCTATCCTATAATATCATATATCCTATCCTATTCTCTATCCTATCCTATCCTATCATCTATCCTATTCTATACTCTATCCTATCCTATCCGCTATCCTATCCTATCCTCTATCATATCCTATCCTATATCCTATCCAATCCCCTATCCTATCCTCTATCCTATCCTATCCTCTATCCTATCCTATCCTCTATCCTATCCTCTATCCTATCCTATCCTCTATCCTATCCGATCCTCTACCCTATCCTATCCTCTATCCTATCCTATCCTCTATCCTATCCTATCCTCTATCCTATACTATCCTGTATCCTATCCTATCCTGTATCCTATCCTATCCTCTATCCTATCCTATCCTCTATCCTATCCTATCCTCTATCCTATCCTATCCTCTATCCTATCCTATCCTCTATCCTATCCTATCCTATCCTCTATCCTAGCCTATCCTCTATCCTATCCTATCCTGTATCCTATCCTATCCTCTATCCTATCCTATCCTCTATCCTATCCTATCCTCTATCCTATCCTTTCCGCTATCCTATCCTCTATAATATCGTATCCTCTGTCCTATCCTTGCTCTATCCTATAATGTCATATATTCTATCCTATTCTCTATCCTATCCTATCCTATCATCTATCGTATCCTATCCTCTATCGTATCCTATCCTCTGTCCTATCCAATCCTATATCCTATGCTCTATCATATCTTGTCCTCTATCCTATCCTATCCTTTATCCGATCCTATCCTCTATCCTATCCTATACTCTGTCCTATCCTTTCCACTATCCTATCTTATGCTCTATCCTATCCTATCCTCCATCCTATCCTATCCTCTATCCTATCCTATCCTCTATCCTATCCTATACTCTATCCTATCCTATCCTCTTATCCTATCGTATCCTCTATCCTATCCTATCCTATCCTCTATCCTATCCTATCCTCTATCCTATCCTATCCTCTATCCTATCCCATCCTCTATCCTATCCTATCCTCTATCCTATCCTATCCTCTATCCTATCCTTTCCGCTATCCTATCCTATTCTCTATAATATCGTATCCTCTGTCCTATCCTTGCTCTATCCTATAATATCATATATCCTATCCTATTCTCTATCCTATCCTATCCTATCATCTATCTTATTCTATACTCTATCCTATCCTATCCGCTATCCTATCCTATCCTGTATCCTATCCTATCCTCTATCCTATCCTATCCTCTATCCTATCCTATCCTCTATCCTATCCTATCCTCTATCCTATCCCATCCTCTATCCTATCCTATCCTCTATCCTATCCTATCCTCTATCCTATCCTTTCCGCTATCCTATCCTATTCTCTATAATATCGTATCCTCTGTCCTATCCTTGCTCTATCCTATAATATCATATATCCTATCCTATTCTCTATCCTATCCTATCCTATCATCTATCCTATTCTATACTCTATCGTATCCTATCCTCTATCCTATCCAATCCTACATCCTATGTTCTATCATATCTTATCCTCTATCCTATCCTATCCTCTATCCTATCCTATCCTCTATCCTATCCTTTCCGCTATCCTATCCTATTCTCTATAATATCGTATCCTCTGTCCTATCCTTGCTCTATCCTATAATATCATATATCCTATCCTATTCTCTATCCTATCCTATCCTATCCTATTCTCTATCCTATCCTATCCTATCATCTATCCTATTCTATACTCTATCGTATCCTATCCTCTATCCTATCCAATCCTACATCCTATGTTCTATCATATCTTATCCTCTATCCTATCCTGTCCTTTATCCGATCCTATCCTCTATCCCATCCTATACTCTGTCCTATCCATTCCACTATCCTATCTTATGCTCTATCCTATCCTATCCTCCATCCTATCCTATCCTCTATCCTATCCTATCCTCTATCCTATCCCATCCTCTATCCTATCCTATCCTCTATCCTATCCTATCCTCTATCCTATCCTTTCCGCTATCCTATCCTATTCTCTATAATATCGTATCCTCTGTCCTATCCTTGCTCTATCCTATAATATCATATATCCTATCCTATTCTCTATCCTATCCTATCCTATCATCTATCCTATTCTATACTCTATCCTATCCTATCCGCTATCCTATCCTATCCTCTTTCATATCCTATCCTATATCCTATCCAATCCCCTATCCTATCCTCTATCCTATCCTATCCTCTATCCTATCCTATCCTCTATCCTATCCTCTATCCTATCCTCTATCCTATCCTCTATCCTATCCTATCCTCTATCCTATCCTATCCTCTACCCTATCCTATCCTCTATCCTATCCTATCCTCTATCCTATCCTATCCTCTATCCTATACTATCCTGTATCCTATCCTATCCTGTATCCTATCCTATCCTCTATCCTATCCTATCCTCTATCCTATCATCTATCCTATCCTATCCTGTATCCTATCCTATCCTCTACCCTTTCCTATCCTCTATCCTATCCTATCCTCTATCCTATCCTATCCTCTATCCTATACTATCCTGTATCCTATCCTATCCTCTACCCTATCCTATCCTCTATCCTATCCTATCCTATATCCTATCCTATCCTCTATCCTATACTATCCTGTATCCTATCCTATACTGTATCCTATCCTATCCTCTATCCTATCCTATCCTCTATCCTATCCTATCCTCTATGCTATCCGATCCTCTATCCTATCCCATCCTCTATCCTATCCTATCCTCTATCCTATCCTATCCTCTATCCTAGCCTATCCTCTATCCCATCCTATCCTGTATCCTATCCTATCCTCTATCCTATCCTATCCTCTATCCTATCCTATCCTCTATCCTATCCTATCCTCTATCCTATCCTATCCTCTATCCTAGCCTATCCTCTATCCTATCCTATCCTCTATCGTATCCTATTCTCTATCCTATCCAATCCTATATCGTATCCTCTATCCTATCCTATCCACTATCCTATCCTATCCTGTATCCTATGCTATCCTCTATCCTATCCTATCCTCTATCCTATCCTATCCTATCCTATCCTCTATCCTATCCTATCCTTTATCCTATCCTATCCTCTATGCTATCCTATCCTCTATCCTATCCTCTCCTCTATAATATCGTATCCTCTATCATATCCTATCCTCTTTCCTATAATATCATCTATCCTATTCTATACTCTATCTTATCCTATCCGCTATCCTATCCTATCCTGTATCCTATCATATCCTCTATCCTATCCTATCCTCTATCCTATCCTATCCTCTATCCTATCCTATGCTCTATCCTATCCTATCCTCTATCCTATCCCATCCTCTATCCTATCGTATCCTCTATCCTATCCTATCCTCTATCCTATCCTTTCCGCTATCCTATCCTATTCTCTATAATATCGTATCCTCTGTCCTATCCTTGCTCTATCCTATAATATCATATATCCTATCCTATTCTCTATCCTATCCTATCCTATCATCTATCCTATCCTATCCTCTATCCTATACTATCCTGTATCCTATCCTATCCTGTATCCTATCCTATCCTCTATCCTATCCTATCCTCTATCCTATCCTATCCTCTATCCTATCCTATCCTCTATCCTATCCCATCCTCTATCCTATCCTATCCTCTATCCTATCCTATCCTCTATCCTAGCCTATCCTCTATCCTATCCTATCCTGTATCCTATCCTATCCTCTATCCTATCCTATCCTCTATCCTATCCTATCCTCTATCCTATCCTTTCCGCTATCCTATCCTATCCTCTATCCTATCCTATCCTCTATCCTATCCTATCCTCTATCCTATCCTATCCTCTATCCTATCCCATCCTCTATCCTATCCTATCCTCTATCCTATCCTATCCTCTATCCTATCCTTTCCGCTATCCTATCCTATTCTCTATAATATCGTATCCTCTGTCCTATCCTTGCTCTATCCTATAATATCATATATCCTATCCTATTCTCTATCCTATCCTATCCTATCATCTATCCTATTCTATACTCTATCCTATCCTATCCGCTATCCTATCCTATCCTCCTTCATATCCTATCCTATATCCTATCCAATCCCCTATCCTATCCTGTATCCTATCCTATCCTCTACCCTTTCCTATCCTCTATCCTATCCTATCCTCTATCCTATCCTATCCTCTATCCTATACTATCCTGTATCCTATCCTATCCTGTATCCTATCCTATCCTCTATCCTATCCTATCCTCTATCCTATCCTATCCTCTATCCTATCCGATCCTCTATCCTATCCCATCCTCTATCCTATCCTATCCTCTATCCTATCCGATCCTCTATCCTAGCCTATCCTCTATCCTATCCTATCCTGTATCCTATCCTATCCTCTATCCTATCCTATCCTCTATCCTATCCTATCCTCTATCCTATCCTTTCCGCTATCCTATCCTATCCTCTATAATATCGTATCCTCTGTCCTATCCTTGCTCCATCCTATAATGTCATATATTCTATCCTATTCTCTATCCTATCCTATCCTATCATCTATCGTATCCTATCCTCTATCGTATCCTATCCTCTATCCTATCCAATCCTATATCCTATGCTCTATCGTATCTTATCCTCTATCCTATCCTATCCTTTATCCGATTCTATCCTCTATCCTATCCTATACTCTGTCCTATCCTTTCCACTATCCTATCTTATGCTCTATCCTATCCTATCCTCCATCCTATCCTATCCTCTATCCTATCCTATCCTCTATCCTATCCTATCCTCTATCCTATCCTATCCTCTTATCCTATCCTATCCTCTATCCTATCCTATCCTATCCTCTATCCTATCCTATCCTCTATCCTATCCATTCCTCTATACTATCCTATCCTCTATCGTATCCTATCCTGTATCCTATCCAATCCTATATCCTATACTCTGTCCTATCCTTTCCACTATCCTACCTTATGCTCTATCCTATCCTATCCTCCATCCTATCCTATCCTCTATCCTATAATATCATCTATCCTATCCTATTCTCTATCCTATCCTATCCTTTATCCTATCCTATCCTCTTATCCTATCCTATCCTGTATCCTATCCTATCCTCTATCCTATCCTATCCTCTATCCTATCCTATCCTCTATCCTATCCGATCCTCTATCCTATCCCATCCTCTATCCTATCCTATCCTCTATCCTATCCTATCCTCTATCCTAGCCTATCCTCTATCCTATCCTATCCTGTATCCTATCCTATCCTCTATCCTATCCTATCCTCTATCCTATCCTATCCTCTATCCTATCCTTTCCGCTATCCTATCCTATCCTCTATAATATCGTATCCTCTGTCCTATCCTTGCTCCATCCTATAATGTCATATATTCTATCCTATTCTCTATCCTATCCTATCCTATCATCTATCGTATCCTATTCTCTATCGTATCCTATCCTCTATCCTATCCAATCCTATATCCTATGCTCTATCGTATCTTATCCTCTATCCTATCCTATCCTTTATCCGATTCTATCCTCTATCCTATCCTATACTCTGTCCTATCCTTTCCACTATCCTATCTTATGCTCTATCCTATCCTATCCTCCATACTATCCTATCCTCTATCCTATCCTATCCTATCCTCTATCCTATCCTATCCTCTATCCTATCCATTCCTCTATACTATCCTATCCTCTATCGTATCCTATCCTGTATCCTATCCAATCCTATATCCTATACTCTGTCCTATCCTTTCCACTATCCTACCTTATGCTCTATCCTATCCTATCCTCCATCCTATCCTATCCTCTATCCTATAATATCATCTATCCTATCCTATTCTCTATCCTATCCTATCCTTTATCCTATCCTATCCTCTTATCCTATCCTATCCTGTATCCTATCCTATCCTCTATCCTATCCTATCCTCTATCCTATCCTATCCTCTATCCTATCCGATCCTCTATCCTATCCCATCCTCTATCCTATCCTATCCTCTATCCTATCCTATCCTCTATCCTAGCCTATCCTCTATCCTATCCTATCCTGTATCCTATCCTATCCTCTATCCTATCCTATCCTCTATCCTATCCTATCCTCTATCCTATCCTTTCCGCTATCCTATCCTATCCTCTATAATATCGTATCCTCTGTCCTATCCTTGCTCCATCCTATAATGTCATATATTCTATCCTATTCTCTATCCTATCCTATCCTATCATCTATCGTATCCTATTCTCTATCGTATCCTATCCTCTATCCTATCCAATCCTATATCCTATGCTCTATCGTATCTTATCCTCTATCCTATCCTATCCTTTATCCGATTCTATCCTCTATCCTATCCTATACTCTGTCCTATCCTTTCCACTATCCTATCTTATGCTCTATCCTATCCTATCCTCCATCCTATCCTATCCTCTATCCTATCCTATCCTCTATCCTATCCTATCCTCTATCCTATCCTATCCTCTTATCCTATCCTATCCTCTATCCTATCCTATCCTATCCTCTATCCTATCCTATCCTCTATCCTATCCATTCCTCTATACTATCCTATCCTCTATCGTATCCTATCCTGTATCCTATCCAATCCTATATCCTATACTCTGTCCTATCCTTTCCACTATCCTACCTTATGCTCTATCCTATCCTATCCTCCATCCTATCCTATCCTCTATCCTATAATATCATCTATCCTATCCTATTCTCTATCCTATCCTATCCTTTATCCTATCCTATCCTCTTATCCTATCCTATCCTCTATCCTATCCTATCCTCTATCCTATCCTATCCTCTATCCTATAATATCATCTATCCTATCCTATTCTCTATCCTATCCTATCCTGTATCCTATGCTATCCTCTATCCTATCCTATACTCTGTCCTATCCTTTCCACTATCCTACCTTATGCTCTATCCTATCCTATCCTCCATCCTATCCTATCCTCTATCCTATAATATCATCTATCCTATCCTATTCTCTATCCTATCCTATCCTCTATCCTATCCTATCCTCTATCCTATCCTATCCTCTATCCTATCCTATCCTTTATCCTATCCTATCCTCTATCCTATCCTATCCTCGATCCTATCCGATCCTCTATCCTATCCTCTCCTCTATAATATCGTATCCTCTATCATATCCTATCCTCTTTCCTATAATATCATCTATCCTATTCTATACTCTATCTTATCCTATCCGCTATCCTATCCTATCCTGTATCCTATCCTATCCTCTATCCTATCCTATCCTCTATCCTATCCTATCCTCTATCCTATCCTATCCTCTATCCCATCCCATCCTCTATCCTATCCTATCCTCTATCCTATCCTATCCTCTATCCTATCCTTTCCGCTATCCTATCCTATTCTCTATAATATCGTATCCTCTGTCCTATCCTTGCTCTATCCTATAATATCATATATCCTATCCTATTCTCTATCCTATCCTATCCTATCATCTATCCTATTCTATACTCTATCCTATCCTATCCGCTATCCTATCCTATCCTCTATCCTATCCTATCATCTATCCTATCCTATCCTCTACCCTATCCTATCCTCTATCCTATCCTATCCTCTATCCTATCCTATCCTCTATCCTATTCTATCCTGTATCCTATCCTATACTGTATCCTATCCTATCCTCTATCCTATCCTATCCTCTATCCTATCCTATCCTCTATGCTATCCGATCCTCTATCCTATCCCATCCTCTATCCTATCCTATCCTCTATCCTATCCTATCCTCTATCCTATCCTATCCTCTATCCTATCCTCTCCTCTATAATATCGTATCCTCTATCATATCCTATCCTCTTTCCTATAATATCATCTATCCTATTCTATACTCTATCTTATCCTATCCGCTATCCTATCCTATCCTGTATCCTATCATATCCTCTATCCTATCCTATCCTCTATCCTATCCTATCCTCTATCCTATCCTATCCTCTATCCTATCCTATCCTCTATCCTATCCCATCCTCTATCCTATCGTATCCTCTACCCTATCCTATCCTCTATCCTATCCTTTCCGCTATCCTATCCTATTCTCGATAATATCGTATCCTCTGTCCTATCCTTGCTCTATCCTATAATATCATATATCCTATCCTATTCTCTATCCTATCCTATCCTATCATCTATCCTATTCTATACTCTATCCTATCCTATCCGCTATCCTATCCTATCCTCTATCATATCCTATCCTATATCCTATCCAATCCCCTATCCTATCCTCTATCCTATCCTATCCTCTATCCTATCCTATCCTCTATCCTATCCTCTATCCTATCCTATCCTCTATCCTATCCATTCCTCTATACTATCCTATCCTCTATCGTATCCTATCCTCTATCCTATCCAATCCTATATCCTATACTCTATCATATCCTATCCTCTATCCTATCCTATCCTCTATCCTATCCTATCCTCTATCCTATCCTATCCTCTATCCTATACTATCCTGTATCCTATCCTATCCTGTATCCTATCCTATCCTCTATCCTATCCTATCCTCTATCCTATCCTATCCTCTATCCTATCCTATCCTCTATCCTATCCTATCCTCTATCCTATCCTATCCTATCCTCTATCCTAGCCTATCCTCTATCCTATCCTATCCTGTATCCTATCCTATCCTCTATCCTATCCTATCCTCTATCCTATCCTATCCTCTATCCTATCCTTTCCGCTATCCTATCCTCTATAATATCGTATCCTCTGTCCTATCCTTGCTCTATCCTATAATGTCATATATTCTATCCTATTCTCTATCCTATCCTATCCTATCATCTATCGTATCCTATCCTCTATCGTATCCTATCCTCTGTCCTATCCAATCCTATATCCTATGCTCTATCATATCTTGTCCTCTATCCTATCCTATCCTTTATCCGATCCTATCCTCTATCCTATCCTATACTCTGTCCTATCCTTTCCACTATCCTATCTTATGCTCTATCCTATCCTATCCTCCATCCTATCCTATCCTCTATCCTATCCTATCCTCTATCCTATCCTATACTCTATCCTATCCTATCCTCTTATCCTATCGTATCCTCTATCCTATCCTATCCTATCCTCTATCCTATCCTATCCTCTATCCTATCCTATCCTCTATCCTATCCCATCCTCTATCCTATCCTATCCTCTATCCTATCCTATCCTCTATCCTATCCTTTCCGCAATCCTATCCTATTCTCTATAATATCGTATCCTCTGTCCTATCCTTGCTCTATCCTATAATATCATATATCCTATCCTATTCTCTATCCTATCCTATCCTATCATCTATCTTATTCTATACTCTATCCTATCCTATCCGCTATCCTATCCTATCCTGTATCCTATCCTATCCTCTATCCTATCCTATCCTCTATCCTATCCTATCCTCTATCCTATCCTATCCTCTATCCTATCCCATCCTCTATCCTATCCTATCCTCTATCCTATCCTATCCTCTATCCTATCCTTTCCGCTATCCTATCCTATTCTCTATAATATCGTATCCTCTGTCCTATCCTTGCTCTATCCTATAATATCATATATCCTATCCTATTCTCTATCCTATCCTATCCTATCCTATTCTCTATCCTATCCTATCCTATCATCTATCCTATTCTATACTCTATCGTATCCTATCCTCTATCCTATCCTATCCTCTATCCTATCCTTTCCGCTATCCTATCCTATTCTCTATAATATCGTATCCTCTGTCCTATCCTTGCTCTATCCTATAATATCATATATCCTATCCTATTCTCTATCCTATCCTATCCTATCCTATTCTCTATCCTATCCTATCCTATCATCTATCCTATTCTATACTCTATCGTATCCTATCCTCTATCCTATCCAATCCTACATCCTATGTTCTATCATATCTTATCCTCTATCCTATCCTGTCCTTTATCCGATCCTATCCTCTATCCCATCCTATACTCTGTCCTATCCATTCCACTATCCTATCTTATGCTCTATCCTATCCTATCCTCCATCCTATCCTATCCTCTATCCTATAATATCATCTATCCTATCCTATTCTCTATCCTATCCTATCCTGTATCCTATGCTATCCTCTATCCTATCCTATCCTCTATCCTATCCTATCCTCTATCCTATCCTATCCTCTATCCTATCCTATCCTTTATCCTATCCTATCGTCTATCCTATCCTATCCTCTATCCTATCCGATCCTCTATCCTATCCTCTCCTCTATAATATCGTATCCTCTATCATATCCTATCCTCTTTCCTATAATATCATCTATCCTATTCTATACTCTATCTTATCCTATCCGCTATCCTATCCTATCCTGTATCCTATCCTATCCTCTATCCTATCCTATCCTCTATCCTATCCTATCCTCTATCCTATCCTATCCTCTATCCTATCCCATCCTCTATCCTATCCTATCCTCTATCCTATCCTATCCTCTATCCTATCCTTTCCGCTATCCTATCCTATTCTCTATAATATCGTATCCTCTGTCCTATCCTTGCTCTATCCTATAATATCATATATCCTATCCTATTCTCTATCCTATCCTATCCTATCATCTATCCTATTCTATACTCTATCCTATCCTATCCGCTATCCTATCCTATCCTCTTTCATATCCTATCCTATATCCTATCCAATCCCCTATCCTATCCTCTATCCTATCCTATCCTCTATCCTATCCTATCCTCTATCCTATCCTCTATCCTATCCTCTATCCTATCCTATCCTCTATCCTATCCTATCCTCTACCCTATCCTATCCTCTATCCTATCCTATCCTCTATCCTATCCTATCCTCTATCCTATACTATCCTGTATCCTATCCTATCCTGTATCCTATCCTATCCTCTATCCTATCCTATCCTCTATCCTATCATCTATCCTATCCTATCCTGTATCCTATCCTATCCTCTACCCTTTCCTATCCTCTATCCTATCCTATCCTCTATCCTATCCTATCCTCTATCCTATACTATCCTGTATCCTATCCTATCCTCTACCCTATCCTATCCTCTATCCTATCCTATCCTATATCCTATCCTATCCTCTATCCTATACTATCCTGTATCCTATCCTATACTGTATCCTATCCTATCCTCTATCCTATCCTATCCTCTATCCTATCCTATCCTCTATGCTATCCGATCCTCTATCCTATCCCATGCTCTATCCTATCCTATCCTCTATCCTATCCTATCCTCTATCCTAGCCTATCCTCTATCCCATCCTATCCTGTATCCTATCCTATCCTCTATCCTATCCTATCCTCTATCCTATCCTATCCTCTATCCTATCCTATCCTCTATCCTATCCTATCCTCTATCCTATCCTATCCTCTATCCTAGCCTATCCTCTATCCTATCCTATCCTCTATCGTATCCTATTCTCTATCCTATCCAATCCTATATCGTATCCTCTATCCTATCCTATCCACTATCCTATCCTATCCTGTATCCTATGCTATCCTCTATCCTATCCTATCCTCTATCCTATCCTATCCTATCCTATCCTCTATCCTATCCTATCCTTTATCCTATCCTATCCTCTATGCTATCCTATCCTCTATCCTATCCTCTCCTCTATAATATCGTATCCTCTATCATATCCTATCCTCTTTCCTATAATATCATCTATCCTATTCTATACTCTATCTTATCCTATCCGCTATCCTATCCTATCCTGTATCCTATCATATCCTCTATCCTATCCTATCCTCTATCCTATCCTATCCTCTATCCTATCCTATGCTCTATCCTATCCTATCCTCTATCCTATCCCATCCTCTATCCTATCGTATCCTCTATCCTATCCTATCCTCTATCCTATCCTTTCCGCTATCCTATCCTATTCTCTATAATATCGTATCCTCTGTCCTATCCTTGCTCTATCCTATAATATCATATATCCTATCCTATTCTCTATCCTATCCTATCCTATCATCTATCCTATCCTATCCTCTATCCTATACTATCCTGTATCCTATCCTATCCTGTATCCTATCCTATCCTCTATCCTATCCTATCCTCTATCCTATCCTATCCTCTATCCTATCCTATCCTCTATCCTATCCCATCCTCTATCCTATCCTATCCTCTATCCTATCCTATCCTCTATCCTAGCCTATCCTCTATCCTATCCTATCCTGTATCCTATCCTATCCTCTATCCTATCCTATCCTCTATCCTATCCTATCCTCTATCCTATCCTTTCCGCTATCCTATCCTATCCTCTATCCTATCCTATCCTCTATCCTATCCTATCCTCTATCCTATCCTATCCTCTATCCTATCCCATCCTCTATCCTATCCTATCCTCTATCCTATCCTATCCTCTATCCTATCCTTTCCGCTATCCTATCCTATTCTCTATAATATCGTATCCTCTGTCCTATCCTTGCTCTATCCTATAATATCATATATCCTATCCTATTCTCTATCCTATCCTATCCTATCATCTATCCTATTCTATACTCTATCCTATCCTATCCGCTATCCTATCCTATCCTCCTTCATATCCTATCCTATATCCTATCCAATCCCCTATCCTATCCTGTATCCTATCCTATCCTCTACCCTTTCCTATCCTCTATCCTATCCTATCCTCTATCCTATCCTATCCTCTATCCTATACTATCCTGTATCCTATCCTATCCTGTATCCTATCCTATCCTCTATCCTATCCTATCCTCTATCCTATCCTATCCTCTATCCTATCCGATCCTCTATCCTATCCCATCCTCTATCCTATCCTATCCTCTATCCTATCCTATCCTCTATCCTAGCCTATCCTCTATCCTATCCTATCCTGTATCCTATCCTATCCTCTATCCTATCCTATCCTCTATCCTATCCTATCCTCTATCCTATCCTTTCCGCTATCCTATCCTATCCTCTATAATATCGTATCCTCTGTCCTATCCTTGCTCCATCCTATAATGTCATATATTCTATCCTATTCTCTATCCTATCCTATCCTATCATCTATCGTATCCTATCCTCTATCGTATCCTATCCTCTATCCTATCCAATCCTATATCCTATGCTCTATCGTATCTTATCCTCTATCCTATCCTATCCTTTATCCGATTCTATCCTCTATCCTATCCTATACTCTGTCCTATCCTTTCCACTATCCTATCTTATGCTCTATCCTATCCTATCCTCCATCCTATCCTATCCTCTATCCTATCCTATCCTCTATCCTATCCTATCCTCTATCCTATCCTATCCTCTTATCCTATCCTATCCTCTATCCTATCCTATCCTATCCTCTATCCTATCCTATCCTCTATCCTATCCATTCCTCTATACTATCCTATCCTCTATCGTATCCTATCCTGTATCCTATCCAATCCTATATCCTATACTCTGTCCTATCCTTTCCACTATCCTACCTTATGCTCTATCCTATCCTATCCTCCATCCTATCCTATCCTCTATCCTATAATATCATCTATCCTATCCTATTCTCTATCCTATCCTATCCTTTATCCTATCCTATCCTCTTATCCTATCCTATCCTCTATCCTATCCTATCCTCTATCCTATCCTATCCTCTATCCTATAATATCATCTATCCTATCCTATTCTCTATCCTATCCTATCCTGTATCCTATGCTATCCTCTATCCTATCCTATACTCTGTCCTATCCTTTCCACTATCCTACCTTATGCTCTATCCTATCCTATCCTCCATCCTATCCTATCCTCTATCCTATAATATCATCTATCCTATCCTATTCTCTATCCTATCCTATCCTCTATCCTATCCTATCCTCTATCCTATCCTATCCTCTATCCTATCCTATCCTTTATCCTATCCTATCCTCTATCCTATCCTATCCTCGATCCTATCCGATCCTCTATCCTATCCTCTCCTCTATAATATCGTATCCTCTATCATATCCTATCCTCTTTCCTATAATATCATCTATCCTATTCTATACTCTATCTTATCCTATCCGCTATCCTATCCTATCCTGTATCCTATCCTATCCTCTATCCTATCCTATCCTCTATCCTATCCTATCCTCTATCCTATCCTATCCTCTATCCCATCCCATCCTCTATCCTATCCTATCCTCTATCCTATCCTATCCTCTATCCTATCCTTTCCGCTATCCTATCCTATTCTCTATAATATCGTATCCTCTGTCCTATCCTTGCTCTATCCTATAATATCATATATCCTATCCTATTCTCTATCCTATCCTATCCTATCATCTATCCTATTCTATACTCTATCCTATCCTATCCGCTATCCTATCCTATCCTCTATCCTATCCTATCATCTATCCTATCCTATCCTCTACCCTATCCTATCCTCTATCCTATCCTATCCTCTATCCTATCCTATCCTCTATCCTATTCTATCCTGTATCCTATCCTATACTGTATCCTATCCTATCCTCTATCCTATCCTATCCTCTATCCTATCCTATCCTCTATGCTATCCGATCCTCTATCCTATCCCATCCTCTATCCTATCCTATCCTCTATCCTATCCTATCCTCTATCCTATCCTATCCTCTATCCTATCCTCTCCTCTATAATATCGTATCCTCTATCATATCCTATCCTCTTTCCTATAATATCATCTATCCTATTCTATACTCTATCTTATCCTATCCGCTATCCTATCCTATCCTGTATCCTATCATATCCTCTATCCTATCCTATCCTCTATCCTATCCTATCCTCTATCCTATCCTATCCTCTATCCTATCCTATCCTCTATCCTATCCCATCCTCTATCCTATCGTATCCTCTACCCTATCCTATCCTCTATCCTATCCTTTCCGCTATCCTATCCTATTCTCGATAATATCGTATCCTCTGTCCTATCCTTGCTCTATCCTATAATATCATATATCCTATCCTATTCTCTATCCTATCCTATCCTATCATCTATCCTATTCTATACTCTATCCTATCCTATCCGCTATCCTATCCTATCCTCTATCATATCCTATCCTATATCCTATCCAATCCCCTATCCTATCCTCTATCCTATCCTATCCTCTATCCTATCCTATCCTCTATCCTATCCTCTATCCTATCCTATCCTCTATCCTATCCATTCCTCTATACTATCCTATCCTCTATCGTATCCTATCCTCTATCCTATCCAATCCTATATCCTATACTCTATCATATCCTATCCTCTATCCTATCCTATCCTCTATCCGATCCTATCCTCTATCCTATCCTATACTCTGTCCTATCCTTTCCACTATCCTACCTTATGCTCTATCCTATCCTATCCTCCATCCTATCCTATCCTCTTTCCTATAATATCATCTGTCCTATCCTATTCTCTATCCTATCCTATCCTGTATCCTATGCTATCCTCTATCCTATCCTATCCTCTATCCTATCCTATCCTCTATCCTATCCTATCCTCTATCCTATCCTATCCTTTATCCTATCCTATCCTCTATCCTATCCTATCCTCTATCCTATCCGATCCTCTATCCTATCCTCTCCTCTATAATATCGTATCCTCTATCATATCCTATCCTCTTTCCTATAATATCATCTATCCTATTCTATACTCTATCTTATCCTATCCGCTATCCTATCCTATCCTGTATCCTATCCTATCCTCTATCCTATCCTATCCTCTATCCTATCCTCTATCCTATCCTATCCTCTATCCTATCCATTCCTCTATACTATCCTATCCTCTATCGTATCCTATCCTCTATCCTATCCAATCCTATATCCTATACTCTATCATATCCTATCCTCTATCCTATCCTATCCTCTATCCGATCCTATCCTCTATCCTATCCTATACTCTGTCCTATCCTTTCCACTATCCTACCTTATGCTCTATCCTATCCTATCCTCCATCCTATCCTATCCTCTTTCCTATAATATCATCTGTCCTATCCTATTCTCTATCCTATCCTATCCTGTATCCTATGCTATCCTCTATCCTATCCTATCCTCTATCCTATCCTATCCTCTATCCTATCCTATCCTCTATCCTATCCTATCCTTTATCCTATCCTATCCTCTATCCTATCCTATCCTCTATCCTATCCGATCCTCTATCCTATCCTCTCCTCTATAATATCGTATCCTCTATCATATCCTATCCTCTTTCCTATAATATCATCTATCCTATTCTATACTCTATCTTATCCTATCCGCTATCCTATCCTATCCTGTATCCTATCCTATCCTCTATCCTATCCTATTCTCTATCCTATCCTATCCTCTATCCTATCCTTTCCGCTATCCTATCCTATCCTCTATAATATCGTATCCTCTGTCCTATCCTTGCTCTATCCTATAATGTCATATATTCTATCCTATTCTCTATCCTATCCTATCCTATCATCTATCGTATCCTATCCTCTATCCTATCCTATCCTCTATCCGATCCTATCCTCTATCCTATCCTATACTCTGTCCTATCCTTTCCACTATCCTATCTTATGCTCTATCCTATCCTATCCTCCATCCTATCCTATCCTCTATCCTATCCTATCCTCTTATCCTCTATCCTATCCTATCCTATCCTCTATCCTATCCTATCCTCTATCCTATCCTATCCTCTATCCTATCCATTCCTCTATACTATCCTATCCTCTATCGTATCCTATCCTCTATCCTATCCAATCCTATATCCTATACTCTATCATATCCTATCCTCTATCCTATCCTATCCTCTATCCGATCCTATCCTCTATCCTATCCTATACTCTGTCCTATCCTTTCCACTATCCTACCTTATGCTCTATCCTATCCTATCCTCCATCCTATCCTATCCTCTATCCTATAATATCATCTATCCTATCCTATTCTCTATCCTATCCTATCCTGTATCCTATGCTATCCTCTATCCTATCCTATCCTCTATCCTATCCTATCCTCTATCCTAGCCTATCCTCTATCCTATCCTATCCTCTATCCTATCCTATCCTCTATCCTATCCGATCCTCTATCCTATCCCATCCTCTATCCTATCCTATCCTCTTTCCTATAATATCATCTTTCCTATAATATCATCTATCCTATCCTATTCTCTATCCTATCCTATACTCTATCCTATCCTATCCTCTATCCCATCCTATTCTCTATCCAATCCTATCCTATCTTCTATCGTATCCTATTCTCTATCCTATCCAATCCTATATCGTATCCTCTATCCTATCTTATCCACTATCCTATCCTATCCTGTATCCTATGCTATCCTCTATCCTATCCTATCCTCTATCCTATCCTATCCTCTATCCTATCCTATCCTGTATCCTATCCTATCCTTTATCCTATCCTATCCTCTATCCTATCCTATCCTCTATCCTATCCGATCCTCTATCCTATTCTCTCCTCTATAATATCGTATCCTCTATCATATCCTATCCTCTTTCCTATAATATCATCTATCCTATTCTATACTCTATCTTATCCTATCCGCTATCCTACCCTATCCTGTATCAAATCCTATCCTCTATCCTATCCTATCCTCTATCCTACCCTATCCTCTATCCTATCCTATCCTCTATCCTATCCTATCCTCTATCCTATCCTATCCTCTATCCTAACCTATCCTCTATCCTATCCTATCCTCTATCCTATCCATTCCTCTATCCTATCCTATCCTCTATCCTATCCGATCCTCTATCCTATCCCATCCTCTATCCTATCCTATCCTCTATCCTATCCTATCCTCTATCCTAGCCTATCCTCTATCCTATCCTATCCTGTATCCTATCCTATCCTCTATCCTATCCTATCCTCTATCCTATCCTATCCTCTATCCTATCCTATCCTCTATCCTATCCTATCCTCTATCCTAGCCTATCCTCTATCCTATCCTATCCTCTATCGTATCCTATTCTCTATCCTATCCAATCCTATATCGTATCCTCTATCCTATCCTATCCTCTATCCTATCCTATCCTCTATCCTATCCTATCCTTTATCCTATCCTATCCTCTATCCTATCCTGTCCTCTATCCTATCCGATCCTCTATCCTATCCTCTCCTCTATAATATCGTATCCTCTATCATATCCTATCCTCTTTCCTATAATATCATCTATCCTATTCTATACTCTATCTTATCCTATCCGCTATCCTATCCTATCCTGTATCCTATCCTATCCTCTATCCTATCCTATCCTCTATCCTATCCTATCTTCTATCCTATCCTATCCTCTATCCTATCCCATCCTCTATCCTATCCTATCCTCTATCCTATCCTATCCTCTATCCTATCCTTTCCGCTATCCTATCCTATTCTCTATAATATCGTATCCTCTGTCCTATCCTTGCTCTATCCTATAATTTCATATATCCTATCCTATTCTCTATCCTATCCTATCCTATCATCTATCCTATTCTATACTCTATCCTATCCTATCCGCTATCCTATCCTATCCTCTTTCATATCCTATCCTATATCCTATCCAATCCCCTATCCTATCCTCTATCCTATCCTATCCTCTATCCTATCCTATCCTCTTATCCTATCCTATCCTCTATCCTATCCTATCCTATCCTCTATCCTATCCTATCCTCTATCCTATCCTTTCCTCTATACTATCCTATCCTCTATCGTATCCTATCCTCTATCCTATCCAATCCTATATCCTATACTCTATCATATCCTATCCTCTATCCTATCCTATCCTCTATCCGATCCTAACCTCTATCCTATCCTATCCTGTATCCTATCCTATCCTGTATCCTATCCTATCCTCAATCCTATCCTATCTTCTATCCTATCCTATCCTCTATCCTATCCCATCCTCTATCCTATCCTATCCTCTATCCTATCCTATCCTCTATCCTATCCGATCCTCTATCCTATCCCATCCTCTGTCCTATCCTATCCTCTATCCTATCCTATCCTCTATCCTATCCTATCCTCTATCCGATCCTATCCTCTATCCTATCCTATCCTCTATCCTAGCCTATCCTCTATCCGATCCTATCCTCTATCCTATCCTATACTCTGTCCTATCCTTTCCACTATCCTACCTTATGCTCTATCCTATCCTATCCTCCATCCTATCCTATCCTCTATCCTATAATATCATCTATCCTATCCTATTCTCTATCCTATCCTATCCTGTATCCTATGCTATCCTCTATCCTATCCTATCCTCTATCCTATCCTATCCTCAATGCTATCCTATCTTCTATCCTATCCTATCCTCTATCCTATCCTACCCTCTATCCTATCCGATCCTCTATCCTATCCCATCCTCTATCCTATCCTATCCTCTATCCTATCCTATCCTCTATCCTAGCCTATCCTCTATCCGATCCTATCCTCTATCCTATCCTACCCTCTATCCTAGCCTATCCTCTATCCGATCCTATCCTCTATCCTATCCTATACTCTGTCCTATCCTTTCCACTATCCTACCTTATGCTCTATCCTATCCTATCCTCCATCCTATCCTATCCTCTATCCTATAATATCATCTATCCTATCCTATTCTCTATCCTATCCTATCCTGTATCCTATGCTATCCTCTATATTATCCTATCCTCTATCCTATCCTATCCTCTATCCTATCCTATCCTCTATCCTATCCTATCCTTTATCCTATCCTATCCTCTATCCTATCCTATCCTCTATCCTATCCGATCCTCTATCCTATCCTCTCCTCTATAATATCGTATCCTCTATCATATCCTATCCTCTTTCCTATAATATCATCTATCCTATTCTATATTCTATCTTATCCTATCCGCTATCCTATCCTATCATGTATCCTATCCTATCCTCTATCCTATCCTATCCTCTATCCTGTCCTATCCTCTATCCTATCCTATCCTCTATCCTATCCCATCCTCTATCCTATCCTATCCTCTATCCTATCCTATCCTCTATCCTATCCTATTCTCTATAATATCGTATCCTCTGTCCAATCCTTGCTCTATCCTATAATATCAGATATCCTATCCTATTCTCTATCCTATCCTATCCTATCATCTATCCTATTCTATACTCTATCCTATCCTATCCGCTATCCTATCCTATACTCTATCCTATCCTATCCTCTATCCCATCCTATTCTCTATCCTCTATCGTATCCTATTCTCTATCCTATCCAATCCTATATCGTATCGTCTATCCTATCCTATCCACTATCCTATCCTATCCTCTATCCTATCCCATCCTCTATCCTATCCTATCCTGTATCCTATCCTATCCTCTATCCTATCCCATCCTCTACCCTATCTTATCCTCTATCCTATCATATCCTCTATCCTAACCTTTCCGCTATCCTATCCTATTCTCTATAATATCGTATCCTCTGTCCTATCCTTGCTCTATCCTATAATATCATATATCCTATCCTATTCTCTATCCTATCCTATCCTATCATCTATCCTATTCTATACTCTATCCTATCCTATCCGCTATCCTATCCGATCCTCTATCCTATCCCATCCTCAATCCTATACTATCCTCTATCCTATCCTATCCTCTATCCTAGCCTATCCTCTATCCTATCCTGTATCCTATCCTATCCTCTATCCTATCCTATCCTCCATCCTATCCTATCCTCTATCCTATAATATCATCTATCCTATCCTATTCTCTATCCTATCCTATTCTCTATAATATCGTATCCTCTGTCCTATCCTTGCTCTATCCTATAATATCATATATCCTATCCTATTCTCTATCCTATCCTATCCTATCAGCTATCCTATTCTATACTCTATCCTATCCTATCCGCTATCCTATCCTATCCTCTTTCATATCCTATCCTATATCCTATCCAATCCCCTATCCTATCCTCTATCCTATCCTATCCTCTATCCTATCCTATCCTCTATCCTATCCTATCCTCTATCCTATCCTATCCTCTACCCTATCCTATCCTCTATCCTATCCTATCCTCTATCCTATCCTATCCTCTATCCTATACTATCCTGTATCCTATCCTATCCTCTATCCTATCCTATCCTCTATCCTATCCTATCCTCTATCCTATCCGATCCTCTATCCTATCCCATTCTCTATCCTATCCTATCCTCTATCCTATCCTATCCTCTATGCTAGCCTATCCTCTATCCTATCCTATCCTGTATCCTATCCTATCCTCTATCCTAGCCTATCCTCTATCCTATCCTATCCTGTATCCTATCCTATCCTCTATCCTATCCTATCCTCTATCCTATCCTATCCTCTATCCTATCCTTTCCGCTATCCTATCCTATCCTCTATAATATCGTATCCTCTGTCCTATCCTTGCTCTATCCTATAATGTCATATATTCTATCCTATTCTCTATCCTATCCTATCCTATCATCTATCGTATCCTATCCTCTATCGTATCCTATCCTCTATCCTATCCAATCCTATATCCTATGCTCTATCATATCTTATCCTCTATCCTATCCTATCCTTTATCCGATCCTATCCTCTATCCTATCCTATACTCTGTCCTATCCTTTCCACTATCCTATCTTATGCTCTATCCTATCCTATCCTCCATCCCATCCTATCCTCTATCCTATCCTATCCTCTATCCTATCCATTCCTCTATACTATCCTATCCTGTATCCTATGCTATCCTCTATCCTATCCTATCCTCTATCCTATCCTATCCTATATCCTATCCTATCCTCTATCCTATCCTATCCTTTATCCTATCCTATCCTGTATCCTATCCTATCCTCTATCCTATCCTATCCTCTATCCTATCCTATCCTCTCTCCTATCCTTTCCGCTATCCTATCCTATCCTCTATAATATCGCATCCTCTGTCCTATCCTTGCTCTATCCTATAATGTCATATATTCTATCCTATCCTCTATCCTATCCTATCCTATATCCTATCCTATCCTCTATCCTATCCTATCCTTTATCCTATCCTATCCTCTATCCTATCCTATCCTCTATCCTATCCTATCCTCTATCCTATCCATTCCTCTATACTATCCTATCCTCTATCGTATCCTATCCTATATCCTATACTCTATCATATCCTATCCTCTATCCTACCCTATCCTCTATCCTATCCTTTCCTCTATCCTAGCCTATCCCCTATCCTATCCTATCCTCTATCCTATCCTATCCTCTATCCTATCCTATCCTCTATCCTATCCTATCCTCTATCCTATCCTATCCTCTATGCTATCCTCTATTCTATCCTATCCTATATCCTATCCTTTCCGCTAAACTATCCTATCCTCTATAATATCGTATCCTCTGTCCTATCCTTGCTCTATCCTATAATATCACATATTCTATCCTATTATCTATCCTATCCTATCCTATCATCTATCGTATCCTATCCTCTATCGTATCCTATCCTCTATCCTATCCAATCCTATATCCTATGCTCTATCATATCTTATCCTCTATCCTATCCTATCCTTTATCCGATCCTATCCTCTATCCTATCCTATACTCTGTCCTATCCTTTCCACTATCCTACCTTATGCTCTATCCTATCCTATCCTCCATCCTATCCTATCCTCTATCCTATAATATCATCTATCCTATCCTATTCTCTATCCTATCCTATCCTGTATCCTATGCTATCCTCTATCCTATCCTATCCTCTATCCTATCCTATCCTCTATCCTATCCTATCCGATCCTCTATCCTATCCTATCCTCTATCCTATCCTATCCTCTATCCTATCCTATCCGATCCTCTATCCTAGCCTATCCTCTATCCTATCCTATCCTGTATCCTATCCTATCCTCTATCCTATCCTATCCTCTATCCTATCCTATCCTCTATCCTATCCTTTCCGCTATCCTATCCTATCCTCTATAATATCGTATCCTCTGTCCTATCCTTGCTCTATCCTATAATGTCATATATTCTATCCTATTCTCTATCCTATCCTATCCTATCATCTATCGTATCCTATCCTCTATCCTATCCTATCCTCTATCCGATCCTATCCTCTATCCTATCCTATACTATGTCCTATCCTTTCCACTATCCTATCTTATGCTCTATCCTATCCTATCCTCCATCCTATCCTATCCTCTATCCTATCCTATCCTCTATCCTATCCTATCCTCTATCCTATCCTTTCCGCTATCCTATCCTATTCTCTATAATATCGTATCCTCTGTCCTATCCTTGCTCTATCCTATAATATCATATATCCTATCCTATTCTCTATCCTATCCTATCCTATCAACTATCCTATTCTATACTCTATCCCATCCTATCCGCTATCCTATCCTGTACTCTATCCTATCCTATCCTTTATCCCATCCTATTCTCTATCCAATCCTAACCTATCCTCTATCGTATCCTATTCTCTATCCTATCCAATCCTATATCGTATCGTCTATCCTATCCTATCCACTATCCTGTCCTATCCTCTATCCTATCCCATCCTCTATCCTATCCTATCCAGTATCCTATCCTATCCTCTATCCTATCCCATCCTCTATCCTATCCTATCCTCTATCCTATCCTATCCTCTATCCTATCCTTTCCGCTATCCTATCCTATTCTCTATAATATCGTATCCTCTGTCCTATCCTTGCTCTATCCTATAATATCATATATCCTATCCTATTCTCTATCCTATCCTATCCTATCATCTATCCTATTCTATACTCTATCCTATCCTATCCGCTATCCTATCCGATCCTCTATCCTATCCCATCCTCTATCCTATCCTATCCTCTATCCTATCCTATCCTCTATCCTAGCCTATCCTCTATCCTATCCTATCCTGTATCCTATCCTATCCTCTATCCTATCCTATCCTCCATCCTATCCTATCCTCTATCCTATAATATCATCTATCGTATCCTATTCTCTATCCTATCCTATCCTCTATCCTATCCTATCTTCTATCCTATCATATCCTCTATCCTATCCTATCCTTTCTCCTATCCTATCCTCTATCCTATCCTATCCTCTATCCTATCCTATCCTCTATCCTATCCTATCCTCTATCCTATCCGATCCTCTATCCTATCCCATCCTCTATCCTATCCTATCCTCTATCCTATCCTATCCTCTATCCTAGCCTATCCTCTATCCTATCCTATCCTGTATCCTATCCTATCCTCTATCCTATCCTATCCTCTATCCTATCCTATCCTCTATCCTATCCTTTCCGCTATCCTATCCTATCCTCTATAATATCGTATCCTCTGTCCTATCCTTGCTCTATCCTATAATGTCATATATTCTATCCTATTCTCTATCCTATCCTATCCTATCATCTATCGTATCCTATCCTCTATCCTATCCTATCCTCTATCCGATCCTATCCTCTATCCTATCCTATACTACGTCCTATCCTTTCCACTATCCTATCTTATGCTCTATCCTATCCTATCCTCCATCCAATCCTATCCTCTATCCTATCCTATCCTCTTATCCTCTATCCTATCCTATCCTATCCTCTATCCTATCCTATCCTCTATCCTATCCTATCCTCTATCCTATCCTATCCTATCCTCTATCCTATCCTATCCTCTATCCTATCCGATCCTCTATCCTATCCCATCCTCTATCCTATCCTATCCTCTATCCTATCCTATCCTCTATCCTAGCCTATCCTCTATCCTATCCTATCCTGTATCCTATCCTATCCTCTATCCTATCCTATCCTCTATCCTATCCTATCATCTATCCTATCCTATCCTCTATCCTATCCTATCCTCAATCCTATCCTATCCTCTATCCTATCCTATCCTCTATCCTAGCGTATCCTCTATCCTATCCTATCCTGTATCCTATCCTATCCTCTATCCTAGCGTATCCTCTATCCTATCCTATCCTGTATCCTATCCTATCCTCTATCCTATCCTATCCTCTATCCTATCCTATCCTCTACCCTATCCTTTCCGCTATCCTATCCTATCCTCTGTCCTATCCTTGCTCTATCCTATAATGTCATATATTCTATCCTATTCTCTATCCTATCCTATCCTATCATCTATCGTATCCTATTATCTATCGTATCCTATCCTCTATCCTATCCAATCCTATATCCTATGCTCTATCATATCTTATCCTCTATCCTATCCTATCCTTTATCCGATCCTATCCTCTATCCTATCCTATACTCTGTCCTATCCTTTCCACTATCCTATCTTATGCTCTATCCTATCCTATCCTCCATCCCATCCTATCCTCTATCCTATCCTATCCTCTATCCTATCCTATCCTCTATCCTATCCTATCCTCTTATCCTATCCTATCCTCTATCCGATCCTATCCTCTATCCTATCCTATACTCTGTCCTATCCTTTCCACTATCCTACCTTATGCTCTATCCTATCCTATACTCCATCCTATCCTATCCTCTATCCTATCCTATCCTCTATCCTATCCTATCCTCTTATCCTATCCTATCCTCTATCCTATCCTATCCTATCCTTTATCCTATCCTATCCTCTATCCTATCCATTCCTCTATACTATCCTATCCTCTATCGTATCCTATCCTCTATCCTATCCAATCCTATATCCTATACTCTATCATATCCTATCCTCTATCCTATCCTATCCTCTATCCTATCCTATCCTCTATCCTATCCTATCCTTTATCCTATCCTATCCTCTATCCTATCCGATCCTCTATCCTATCCTCTCCTCTATAATATCGTATCCTCTATCATATCCTATCCTCTTTCCTATAATATCATCTATCCTATTCTATACTCTATCTTATCCTATCCGCTATCCTATCCTATCCTGTATCCTATCCTATTCTCTATCCTATCCTATCCTCTATCCTAGCCTATCCTCTATCCTATCCTATCCTGTATCCTATCCTATCCTCTATCCTATCCTATCCTCTTATCCTCTATCCTATCCTATCCTATCCTCTATCCTATCCTATCCTCTATCCTATCCTATCCTCTATCCTATCCGATCCTCTATCCTATCCCATCCTCTATCCTATCCTATCCTCTATCCTATTCTATCCTCTATCCTAGCCTATCCTCTATCCTATCCTATCCTGTATCCTATCCTATCCTCTATCCTATCCTATCCTCTATCCTATCCTATCCTCTATCCTATCCTATCCTCTATCCTATCCTATCCTCTATCCTATCCTATCCTCTATCCTATCCCATCCTCTATCCTATCCTATCCTCTATCCTATCCTATCCTCTATCCTATCCTTTCCGCTATCCTATCCTATTCTCTATAATATCGTATCCTCTGTCCTATCCTTGCTCTATCCTATAATATCATATATCCTATCCTATTCTCTATCCTATCCTATCCTATCATCTATCCTATTCTATACTCTATCCTATCCGCTATCCTATCCTATCCTCTTTCATATCCTATCCTATATCCTATCCAATCCTCTATCCTATCCTCTATCCTATCCTATCCTCTATCCTATCCTATCCTCTATCCTATCCTATCCTTTATCCTATCCGATCCTCTATCCTATCCTCTCCTCTATAATATCGTATCCTCTATCATATCCTATCCTCTTTCCTATAATATTATCTATCCTATTCTATACTCTATCTTATCCTATCCGCTATCCTATCCTATCCTGTATCCTATCCTATCCTCTATCCTATCCTATCCTCTATCCTATCCTATCCTCTATCCTATCCTATCCTCTATCCTAACCCATCCTCTATCCTATCCTATCCTCTATCCTATCCTATCCTCTATCCTATCCTTTCCGCTATCCTATCCTATTCTCTATAATATCGTATCCTCTGTCCTATCCTTGCTCTATCCTATAATATCATATATCCTATCCTATTCTCTATCCTATCCTATCCTATCATCTATCCTATTCTATACTCTATCCCATCCTATCCGCTATCCTATCCTGTACTCTATCCTATCCTATCCTTTATCCCATCCTATTCTCTATCCAATCCTATCCTATCCTCTATCGTATCCTATTCTCTATCCTATCCAATCCTATATCGTATCGTCTATCCTATCCTATCCACTATCCTGTCCTATCCTCTATCCTATCCCATCCTCTATCCTATCCTATCCAGTATCCTATCCTATCCTCTATCCTATCCCATCCTCTATCCTATCCTATCCTCTATCCTATCCTATCCTCTATCCTATCCTTTCCACTATCCTATCCTATTCTCTATAATATCGTATCCTCTGTCCTATCCTTGCTCTATCCTATAATATCATATATCCTATCCTATTCTCTATCCTATCCTATCCTATCATCTATCCTATTCTATACTCTATCCTATCCTATCCGCTATCCTATCCGATCCTCTATCCTATCCCATCCTCTATCCTATCCTATCCTCTATCCTATCCTATCCTCTATCCTAGCCTATCCTCTATCCTATCCTATCCTGTATCCTATCCTATCCTCTATCCTATCCTATCCTCCATCCTATCCTATCCTCTATCCTATAATATCATCTATCGAATCCTATTCTCTATCCTATCCTATCCTCTATCCTATCCTATCTTCTATCCTATCATATCCTCTATCCTATCCTATCCTTTCTCCTATCCTATCCTCTATCCTATCCTATCCTCTATCCTATCCTATCCTCTATCCTATCCTATCCTCTATCCTATCCGATCCTCTATCCTATCCCATCCTCTATCCTATCCTATCCTCTATCCTATCCTATCCTCTATCCTATCCTTTCCGCTATCCTATCCTATCCTCTATAATATCGTATCCTCTGTCCTATCCTTGCTCTATCCTATAATGTCATATATTCTATCCTATTCTCTATCCTATCCTATCCTATCATCTATCGTATCCTATCCTCTATCCTATCCTATCCTCTATCCGATCCTATCCTCTATCCTATCCTATACTATGTCCTATCCTTTCCACTATCCTATCTTATGCTCTATCCTATACTATCCTCCATCCTATCCTATCCTCTATACTATCCTATCCTCTTATCCTCTATCCTATCCTATCCTATCCTCTATCCTATCCTATCCTCTATCCTATCCTATCCTCTATCCTATCCTATCCTCTATCCTATCCTATCCTATCCTCTATCCTATCCTATCCTCTATCCTATCCGATCCTCTATCCTATCCCATCCTCTATCCTATCCTATCCTCTATCCTATCCTATCCTCTATCCTAGCCTATCCTCTATCCTATCCTATCCTGTATCCTATCCTATCCTCTATCCTATCCTATCCTCTATCCTATCCTATCCTCTATCCTATCCTATGCTCTATCCTATCCTATCCTCTATCCTATCCTATCCTCTATCCTATCCCATCCTCTATCCTATCCTATCCTCTATCCTATCCTATCCTCAATCCTATCCTATCCTCTATCCTATCCTATCCTCTATCCTAGCGTATCCTCTATCCTATCCTATCCTGTATCCTATCCTATCCTCTATCCTAGCGTATCCTCTATCCTATCCTATCCTGTATCCTATCCTATCCTCTATCCTATCCTATCCTCTATCCTATCCTATCCTCTACCCTATCCTTTCCGCTATCCTATCCTATCCTCTATAATATCGTATCCTCTGTCCTATCCTTGCTCTATCCTATAATGTCATATATTCTATCCTATTCTCTATCCTATCCTATCCTATCATCTATCGTATCCTATTATCTATCGTATCCTATCCTCTATCCTATCCAATCCTATATCCTATGCTCTATCATATCTTATCCTCTATCCTATCCTATCCTTTATCCGATCCTATCCTCTATCCTATCCTATACTCTGTCCTATCCTTTCCACTATCCTATCTTATGCTCTATCCTATCCTATCCTCCATCCCATCCTATCCTCTATCCTATCCTATCCTCTATCCTATCCTATCCTCTATCCTATCCTATCCTCTTATCCTATCCTATCCTCTATCCGATCCTATCCTCTATCCTATCCTATACTCTGTCCTATCCTTTCCACTATCCTACCTTATGCTCTATCCTATCCTATCCTCCATCCTATCCTATCCTCTATCCTATCCTATCCTCTATCCTATCCTATCCTCTTATCCTATCCTATCCTCTATCCTATCCTATCCTATCCTCTATCCTATCCTATCCTCTATCCTATCCATTCCTCTATACTATCCTATCCTCTATCGTATCCTATCCTCTATCCTATCCAATCCTATATCCTATACTCTATCATATCCTATCCTCTATCCTATCCTATCCGCTATCCTATCCTATCCTGTATCCTATCCTATCCTCTATCCTATCCTATCCTCTATCCTATCCTATCCTCTATCCTATCCTATCCTCTATCCTATCCCATCCTCTATCCTATCCTATCCGCTATCCTATCCTATCCTCTATAATATCGTATACTCTATCCTATCCAATCCCCTATCCTATCCAATCCCCTATCCTATCCTATCCTCTATAACATCCTATCCTCTATCCTATCCTATCCTCTATCCGATCCTATCCTCTAGCCTATCCTATCCTCTATCCTATCCTATCCTCTATCCTATCCTATCCTCTATAATATCGTATCCTCTATCCTATCCAATCCCCTATCCTATCCTATCCTCTATCCTATCCTATCCTCTATCCCATCTTGGCCTCTATCCTATCCTATCATCTATCCTATCCTATCCTCTATCCTATCCTATCCTCTATCCTATCCTATCCTCTATAATATCGTAACCTCTATCATATTCTATCCTCTATCCTATCCAATCCTCTATCCTATCCTATCCTCTATAATATCGTATCCTCTATCCTATCCTATCCTCTATCCTATCCTATCCTCTATCCTATCCTCTATCCTATCCTATCCTCTATAATATCGTATCCTCTATCATATTCTATCCTCTATCCTATCCATTCCTCTATCCTATCCAATCCCCTATCCTATCCTCTATCCGATCATATCCTCTATCCTATCCTATCCTCTATAATATCGTATCCTCTATCCTATAATATCATCTACCCTATCCTATTCTCTATCGCATTCTACCCTCTATCCTATTCTATAATCTATCCTATCCTCTATGCAATCCTATCCTCTATCCTATCCTATGCTCTATCCTATCCTATCCTCTATCCTATCCTACCCTCTATACTATCCTATCTTCTATCCTATCCTATCCTCTATCCTATCCTATCCTCTATCCTATCCTATCCTCTATCCTATCCTATCCTCTATCCTATCCTATCCTCTATCCTATTCTATCCTCTATCCTATCCTATCCTCTATCCTATCCTCTATCCTACCCTATCCTCTATCCTATCCTATCCTCTATCATATCCTATCCTCTATCCTATCCTCTATCCTATCCTCTATCCTATCCTATCCTCTATAATATCGTATCCTCTATCCTATAATATCGTCTACCCTATCCTATTCTCTATCCTATCCTATCCTCTATCCTATTCTATAATCTATCCTATCCTCTATGCAATCCTATCCTCTATCATATCCTATCCTCTATCCTATCATATCCTCTGTAATATCCTATCCTCTATCCTATCCTATCCTCCATCCTATCCAATCCCCTATTCTATCCTCTATCCGATCATATCCTCTATCCTATCCTATCCTTTATAATATCGTATCCTCTATCCTATCCTATCCTCTATCCTATCCTATCCTCTATCCTATCCTATCCTCTATCCTATCCTATCCTCTATCCTATCCTATCCTCTATCCTATCCTATCCTCTATCCTATCCTATCCTCTATCCTATTCTATCCTCTATCCTATCCTATCGTCTATCCTATCCTATCCTCTATCCTATCCTATCCTCTATCCTATCCTCTATCCTATCCTCTATCCTATCCTCTATCCTATCCTATCCTCTATCCTATCCTATCATCTATCCTATCCTATCCTCTATCCGATCCCATCCTCTATCCTATCCTATCCTCTATAATATCGTATACTCTATCCTATCCAATCCCCAATCCTATCCTATCCTCTATCCTATCCTATCCTCTATAACATCCTATCCTCTATCCTATCCTATCCTCTATCCTATCCTATCCTCTATCCTATCCTATCCTCTATCCTATCCTATCCTCTATCCTATCCTATCCTCTATCCTATCTTATCCTCTATCCTATCCTATCCTCTATCCTATCCTATCCTCTATCCTATCGAATCCCCTATCCTATCCTCTATGCAATCCTATCCTCTATCCTATCCTATCCTCTATAATATCGTATCCTCTAACATATTCTATCCTCTATCCTATCCATTCCTCTATCCTATCCAATCCCCTATCCTATCCTCTATCCGATCATATCCTCTATCCTATCCTATCCTCTATAATATCGTATCCTCTATCCTATAATATCATCTACCCTATCCTATTCTCTATCGTATTCTACCCTCTATCCTATTCTATAATCTATCCTATCCTCTATGCAATCCTATCCTCTATCCTATCCTATCCTCTATCCTATCCTATCCTCTATCCTATCCTACCCTCTATACTATCCTATCTTCTATCCTATCCTATCCTCTATCCTATCCTATCCTCTATCCTATCCTATCCTCTATCCTATCCTATCCTCTATCCTATCCTATCCTCTATCCTATCCTATCCTCTATCCTATCCTATCCTCTATCCTATCCTCTCTTCTATCCTATCCTATCCTCTATCCTATCCTATCCTCTATCCTATCCTATCCTCTATCCTATCCTATCCTCTATTCTATCCTATCCTCTATCCTATCCTATCCTCTATCCTATCCTCTATCCTACCCTATCCTCTATCCTATCCTATCCTCTATCATATCCTATCCTCTATCCTATCCTACCCTCTATACTATCCTATCTTCTATCCTATCCTATCCTCTATCCTATCCTATCCGCTATCCTATCCTATCCTCTATAATATCGTATACTCTATCCTATCCAATCCCCTATCCTATCCAATCCCCTATCCTATCCTATCCTCTATCCTATCCTATCCTCTATCCTATCCTATCCTCTATCCTATCCTATCCTCTATCCTATCCTATCCTCTATCCTATCCTATCTTCTATCCTATCCTATCCTCTATCCTATCCTATCCTCTATCCTATCCTATCCTCTATCCTATCCTATCCTCTATCCCATCTTGGCCTCTATCCTATCCTATCATCTATCCTATCCTATCCTCTATCCTATCCTATCGTCTATCCTATCCTATCCTCTATCCTATCCTCTATGCGATACTATCCTCTATGCTATCCTATCACCTATAATATCGTATCCTGTGTCCTATCCTATCCTCTATCCTATCCTATCCTCTATCCTATCCTATCCTCTATGCTATCCTATCCTCTATCCTATCCTATCCTCTATCCTATCCTATCCTCTATCCTATCCTATCCTCTATCCTATCCTATCCTCTATCCTATCCTATCCTCTTTCCTATCCAATCCCCTACCCTATCCTCTATCCTATCCTATCCTCTATAATATCGTAACCTCTATCATATTCTATCCTCTATCCTATCCAATCCTCTATCCTATCCTATCCTCTATCCTGTCCTATCCTCTATCATATCCTAACCACTATCCTATCCTATCCTCTATCCTATCCTATCCTCTATCCTATCCTATCCTCTATCCTATCCTATCCTCTATATTATCCTATCCTCTATCCTATCCTATTCTCTATCCTATCCAATCCCCTATCCTATCCTCTATGCAATCCTATCCTCTACACTATCCTATCCTCTATAATATCGTATCCTCTGTCCTATCCTATCCTCTATCCTATCCTATCCTCTATCCTATCCTATCCCCTATCCTATCCTATCCTCTATGCTATCCTATCCTCTATCCCATCTTGTCCTCTATCCTATCCTATCATCTATAATATCCTATCCTCTATCCTATCCTATCCTCTATCCTATCCTATCCTCTATCCTATCCTCTATGCGATTCTATCCTCTATGCTATCCTATCACCTATAATATCGTATCCTGTGTCCTATCCTATCCTCTATCCTATCCTACCCTCTATACTATCCTATCTTCTATCCTATCCTATCCTCTATCCTATCCTATCCTCTATCCTATCCTATCCTCTATCCTATCCTATCCTCTATATTATCCTATCCTCTATCCTATCCTATTCTCTATCCTATCCAATCCCCTATCCTATCCTCTATGCAATCCTATCCTCTACACTATCCTATCCTCTATAATATCGTATCCTCTGTCCTATCCTATCCTCTATCCTATCCTATCCTCTATCCTATCCTATCCCCTATCCTATCCTATCCTCTATCCTATCCTATCCTCTATCCCATCTTGTCCTCTATCCTATCCTATCATCTATAATATCCTATCCTCTATCCTATCCTATCCTCTATCCTATCCTATCCTCTATCCTATCCTCTATGCGATACTATCCTCTATGCTATCCTATCACCTATAATATCGTATCCTGTGTCCTATCCTATCCTCTATCCTATCCTACCCTCTATACTATCCTATCTTCTATCCTATCCTATCCTCTATCCTATCCTATCCTCTATCCTATCCTATCCTCTATCCTATCCTATCCTCTATCCTATCCTCTATCCTATCCTCTATCCTATCCTCTATCCTATCCTCTATCCTATCCTCTATCCTATCCTCTATCCTATCCTATCCTCTATCCTATCCTATCATCTATCCTATCCTATCCTCTATCCGATCCCATCCTCTATCCTATCCTATCCTCTATAATATCGTATACTCTTTCCTATCCAATCCCCTATCCTATCCTATCCTCTATCCTATCCTATCCTCTATAACATCCTATCCTCTATCCTATCCTATCCTCTATCCTATCCTATCCTCTATCCTATCCTATCCTCTATCCTATCCAATCCCCTATCCAATCCTCTATCCGATCATATCCTCTATCCTATCCTATCCTCTATCCTATCCTATCTTCTATCCTATCCTATCCTCTATCCTATCCTATCCTCTATCCTATCCTATCCTCTATCCTATCCTATCCTCTATTCTATCCTATCCTCTATCCTATTCTATCCTCTATCCTATCCTCTATCCTATCCTCTATCCTACCCTATCCTCTTTCCTATCCTATCCTCTATCATATCCTATCCTCTATCCTATCCTATCCTCTATCCTATCCTCTATCCTATCCTCTATCCTATCCTCTATCCTATCCTCTATCCTATCCGCTATCCTATCCTATCCTCTATAATATCGTATACTCTATCCTATCCAATCCCCTATCCTATCCAATCCCCTATCCTATCCTATCCTCTATAACATCCTATCCTCTATCCTATCCTATCCTCTATCCGATCCTATCCTCTAGCCTATCCTATCCTCTATCCTATCCTATCCTCTATCCTATCCTATCCTCTATCCTATCCTATCCTCTATAATATCGTATCCTCTATCCTATCCAATCCCCTATCCTATCCTATCCTCTATCCTATCCTATCCTCTATCCCATCTTGTCCTCTATCCTATCCTATCATCTATCCTATCCTATCCTCTATCCTATCCTATCCTCTATCCTATCCTATCCTCTATCCTGTCCTATCCTCTATCCTACCCTATCCTCTATCCTATCCTATCCTCTATCCTATCCTATCCTCTATCCTATCCTATCCTCTATCCTATCCTATCCTCTATCCTATCCTATCCTCTTTCCTATCCAATCCCCTACCCTATCCTCTATCCTATCCTATCCTCTATAATATCGTAACCTCTATCATATTCTATCCTCTATCCTATCCAATCCTCTATCCTATCCTATCCTCTATCCTGTCCTATCCTCTATCCTATCCTATCCACTATCCTATCCTATCCTCTATCCTATCCTATCCTCTATCCTATCCTATCCTCTATCCTATCCTATCCTCTATCCTATCCTATCCTCTATATTATCCTATCCTCTATCCTATCCTATTCTCTATCCTATCCAATCCCCTATCCTATCCTCTATGCAATCCTATCCTCTACACTATCCTATCCTCTATAATATCGTATCCTCTGTCCTATCCTATCCTCTATCCTATCCTATCCTCTATCCTATCCTATCCCCAACCTATCCTATCCTCTATCCTATCCTATCCTCTATCCTATCATATCCTCTATCCTATCCTCTATCCTATCCTATCATCTATCCTATCCTATCCTCTATCCTATCCTATTCTCTATCCTATCCAATCCCCTATCCTATCCTCTATGCAATCCTATCCTCTACACTATCCTATCCTCTATAATATCGTATCCTCTGTCCTATCCTATCCTCTATCCTATCCTATCCTCTATCCTATCCTATCCCCTATCCTATCCTATCCTCTATCCTATCGTATCCTCTATCCCATCTTGTCCTCTATCCTATCCTATCATCTATAATATCCTATCCTCTATCCTATCCTATCCTCTATCCTATCCTATCCTCTATCCTATCCTCTATGCGATACTATCCTCTATGCTATCCTATCACCTATAATATCGTATCCTGTGTCCTATCCTATCCTCTATCCTATCCTACCCTCTATACTATCCTATCTTCTATCCTATCCTATCCTCTATCCTATCCTATCCTCTATCCTATCCTATCCTCTATCCTATCCTATCCTCTATACTATCCTATCTTCTATCCTATCCTATCCTCTATCCTATCCTATCCTCTATCCTATCCTATTCTCTATCCTATCCAATCCCCTATCCTATCCTCTATGCAATCCTATCCTCTACACTATCCTATCCTCTATAATATCGTATCCTCTGTCCTATCCTATCCTCTATCCTATCCTATCCTCTATCCTATCCTATCCCCTATCCTATCCTATCCTCTATCCTATCCTATCCTCTATCCCATCTTGTCCTCTATCCTATCCTATCATCTATAATATCCTATCCTCTATCCTATCCTATCCTCTATCCTATCCTATCCTCTATCCTATCCTCTATGCGATACTATCCTCTATGCTATCCTATCACCTATAATATCGTATCCTGTGTCCTATCCTATCCTCTATCCTATCCTACCCTCTATACTATCCTATCTTCTATCCTATCCTATCCTCTATCCTATCCTATCCTCTATCCTATCCTATCCTCTATCCTATCCTATCCTCTATCCTATCCTATCCTCTATCCTATCCTCTATCCTATCCTCTATCCTATCCTCTATCCTATCCTCTATCCTATCCTCTATCCTATCCTCTATCCTATCCTCTATCCTATCCTATCCTCTATCCTATCCTATCATCTATCCTATCCTATCCTCTATCCGATCCCATCCTCTATCCTATCCTATCCTCTATAATATCGTATACTCTTTCCTATCCAATCCCCTATCCTATCCTATCCTCTATCCTATCCTATCCTCTATAACATCCTATCCTCTATCCTATCCTATCCTCTATCCTATCCTATCCTCTATACTATCCTATCCTCTATCCTATCCAATCCCCTATCCTATCCTCTATCCGATCATATCCTCTATCCTATCCTATCCTCTATCCTATCCTATCCTCTATCCTATCCTATCCTCTATTCTATCCTATCCTCTATCCTATTCTATCCTCTATCCTATCCTCTATCCTATCCTCTATCCTACCCTATCCTCTTTCCTATCCTATCCTCTATCATATCCTATCCTCTATCCTATCCTATCCTCTATCCTATCCTCTATCCTATCCTCTATCCTATCCTCTATCCTATCCTCTATCCTATCCGCTATCCTATCCTATCCTCTATAATATCGTATACTCTATCCTATCCAATCCCCTATCCTATCCAATCCCCTATCCTATCCTATCCTCTATAACATCCTATCCTCTATCCTATCCTATCCTCTATCCGATCCTATCCTCTAGCCTATCCTATCCTCTATCCTATCCTATCCTCTATCCTATCCTATCCTCTATAATATCGTATCCTCTATCCTATCCAATCCCCTATCCTATCCTATCCTCTATCCTATCCTATCCTCTATCCCATCTTGTCCTCTATCCTATCCTATCATCTATCCTATCCTATCCTCTATCCTATCCTATCCTCTATCCTATCCTATCCTCTATCCTGTCCTATCCTCTATCCTACCCTATCCTCTATCCTATCCTATCCTCTATCCTATCCTATCCTCTATCCTATCCTATCCTCTATCCCATCCTATCCTCTATCCTATCCTATCCTCTTTCCTATCCAATCCCCTACCCTATCCTCTATCCTATCCTATCCTCTATAATATCGTAACCTCTATCATATTCTATCCTCTATCCTATCCAATCCTCTATCCTATCCTATCCTCTATCCTGTCCTATCCTCTATCCTATCCTATCCACTATCCTATCCTATCCTCTATCCTATCCTATCCTCTATCCTATCCTATCCTCTATCCTATCCTATCCTCTATCCTATCCTATCCTCTATATTATCCTATCCTCTATCCTATCCTATTCTCTATCCTATCCAATCCCCTATCCTATCCTCTATGCAATCCTATCCTCTACACTATCCTATCCTCTATAATATCGTATCCTCTGTCCTATCCTATCCTCTATCCTATCCTATCCTCTATCCTATCCTATCCCCAACCTATCCTATCCTCTATCCTATCCTATCCTCTATCCTATCATATCCTCTATCCTATCCTCTATCCTATCCTATCATCTATCCTATCCTATCCTCTATCCTATCCTATTCTCTATCCTATCCAATCCCCTATCCTATCCTCTATGCAATCCTATCCTCTACACTATCCTATCCTCTATAATATCGTATCCTCTGTCCTATCCTATCCTCTATCCTATCCTATCCTCTATCCTATCCTATCCCCTATCCTATCCTATCCTCTATCCTATCCTATCCTCTATCCCATCTTGTCCTCTATCCTATCCTATCATCTATAATATCCTATCCTCTATCCTATCCTATCCTCTATCCTATCCTATCCTCTATCCTATCCTATCCTCTATCCTATCCTCTATGCGATACTATCCTCTATGCTATCCTATCACCTATAATATCGTATCCTGTGTCCTATCCTATCCTCTATCCTATCCTACCCTCTATACTATCCTATCTTCTATCCTATCCTATCCTCTATCCTATCCTATCCTCTATCCTATCCTATCCTCTATCCTATCCTATCCTCTATCCTATCCTCTATCCTATCCTCTATCCTATCCTCTATCCTATCCTCTATCCTATCCTCTATCCTATCCTCTATCCTATCCTCTATCCTATCCTCTATCCTATCCTATCCTCTATCCTATCCTATCATCTATCCTATCCTATCCTCTATCCGATCCCATCCTCTATCCTATCCTATCCTCTATAATATCGTATACTCTTTCCTATCCAATCCCCTATCCTATCCTATCCTCTATCCTATCCTATCCTCTATAACATCCTATCCTCTATCCTATCCTATCCTCTATCCTATCCTATCCTCTATCCTATCCTATCCTCTATCCTATCCAATCCCCTATCCTATCCTCTATCCGATCATATCCTCTATCCTATCCTATCCTCTATCCTATCCTATCTTCTATCCTATCCTATCCTCTATCCTATCCTCTATCCTATCCTCTATCCTATCCTCTATCCTATCCTCTATCCTATCCGCTATCCTATCCTATCCTCTATAATATCGTATACTCTATCCTATCCAATCCCCTATCCTATCCAATCCCCTATCCTATCCTATCCTCTATAACATCCTATCCTCTATCCTATCCTATCCTCTATCCGATCCTATCCTCTAGCCTATCCTATCCTCTATCCTATCCTATCCTCTATCCTATCCTATCCTCTATAATATCGTATCCTCTATCCTATCCAATCCCCTATCCTATCCTATCCTCTATCCTATCCTATCCTCTATCCTATCCTATCCTCTATCCTATCCTATCCTCTATTCTATCCTATCCTCTATCCTATTCTATCCTCTATCCTATCCTCTATCCTATCCTCTATCCTACCCTATCCTCTTTCCTATCCTATCCTCTATCATATCCTATCCTCTATCCTATCCTATCCTCTATCCTATCCTCTATCCTATCCTCTATCCTATCCTCTATCCTATCCTCTATCCTATCCGCTATCCTATCCTATCCTCTATAATATCGTATACTCTATCCTATCCAATCCCCTATCCTATCCAATCCCCTATCCTATCCTATCCTCTATAACATCCTATCCTCTATCCTATCCTATCCTCTATCCGATCCTATCCTCTAGCCTATCCTATCCTCTATCCTATCCTATCCTCTATCCTATCCTATCCTCTATAATATCGTATCCTCTATCCTATCCAATCCCCTATCCTATCCTATCCTCTATCCTATCCTATCCTCTATCCCATCTTGTCCTCTATCCTATCCTATCATCTATCCTATCCTATCCTCTATCCTATCCTATCCTCTATCCTATCCTATCCTCTATCCTGTCCTATCCTCTATCCTACCCTATCCTCTATCCTATCCTATCCTCTATCCTATCCTATCCTCTATCCTATCCTATCCTCTATCCTATCCTATCCTCTATCCTATCCTATCCTCTTTCCTATCCAATCCCCTACCCTATCCTCTATCCTATCCTATCCTCTATAATATCGTAACCTCTATCATATTCTATCCTCTATCCTATCCAATCCTCTATCCTATCCTATCCTCTATCCTGTCCTATCCTCTATCCTATCCTATCCACTATCCTATCCTATCCTCTATCCTATCCTATCCTCTATCCTATCCTATCCTCTATCCTATCCTATCCTCTATCCTATCCTATCCTCTATATTATCCTATCCTCTATCCTATCCTATTCTCTATCCTATCCAATCCCCTATCCTATCCTCTATGCAATCCTATCCTCTACACTATCCTATCCTCTATAATATCGTATCCTCTGTCCTATCCTATCCTCTATCCTATCCTATCCTCTATCCTATCCTATCCCCAACCTATCCTATCCTCTATCCTATCCTATCCTCTATCCTATCATATCCTCTATCCTATCCTCTATCCTATCCTATCATCTATCCTATCCTATCCTCTATCCTATCCTATTCTCTATCCTATCCAATCCCCTATCCTATCCTCTATGCAATCCTATCCTCTACACTATCCTATCCTCTATAATATCGTATCCTCTGTCCTATCCTATCCTCTATCCTATCCTATCCTCTATCCTATCCTATCCTCTATCCTATCCTATCCTCTATCCTATCCTACCCTCTATACTATCCTATCTTCTATCCTATCCTATCCTCTATCCTATCCTATCCTCTATCCTATCCTATCCTCTATCCTATCCTATCCTCTATCCTATCCTATCCTCTATATTATCCTATCCTCTATCCTATCCTATTCTCTATCCTATCCAATCCCCTATCCTATCCTCTATGCAATCCTATCCTCTACACTATCCTATCCTCTATAATATCGTATCCTCTGTCCTATCCTATCCTCTATCCTATCCTATCCTCTATCCTATCCTATCCCCTAACCTATCCTATCCTCTATCCTATCCTATCCTCTATCCCATCTTGTCCTCTATCCTATCCTATCATCTATAATATCCTATCCTCTATCCTATCCTATCCTCTATCCTATCCTATCCTCTATCCTATCCTCTATGCGATACTATCCTCTATGCTATCCTATCACCTATAATATCGTATCCTGTGTCCTATCCTATCCTCTATCCTATCCTACCCTCTATACTATCCTATCTTCTATCCTATCCTATCCTCTATCCTATCCTATCTATCCTATCCTATCCTCTATCCTATCCTATCCTCTATCCTATCCTCTATCCTATCCTCTATCCTATCCTCTATCCTATCCTCTATCCTATCCTCTATCCTATCCTCTATCCTATCCTATCCTCTATCCTATCCTATCATCTATCCTATCCTATCCTCTATCCGATCCCATCCTCTATCCTATCCTATCCTCTATAATATCGTATACTCTTTCCTATCCAATCCCCTATCCTATCCTATCCTCTATCCTATCCTATCCTCTATAACATCCTATCCTCTATCCTATCCTATCCTCTATCCTATCCTCTATGCAATCCTATCCTCTACACTATCCTATCCTCTATAATATCGTATCCTCTGTCCTATCCTATCCTCTATCCTATCCTATCCTCTATCCTATCCTATCCCCAACCTATCCTATCCTCTATCCTATCCTATCCTCTATCCTATCATATCCTCTATCCTATCCTCTATCCTATCCTATCATCTATCCTATCCTATCCTCTATCGTCTCCTATCCTCTTTCCTATCCAATCCCCTACCCTATCCTCTATCCTATCCTATCCTCTATAATATCGTAACCTCTATCATATTCTATCCTCTATCCTATCCAATCCTCTATCCTATCCAATCCCCCATCCTATCCTCTATCCGATCATATCCTCTATCCTATCCTATCCTCTATAATATCGTATCCTCTATCCTATAATATCATTTACCCTAACCTATTCTCTATCCTATCCTATCCTCTATCCTATCCTATTCTCTATCCTATCCTATCCTCTATCCTATTCTATAATCTATCCTATCCTCTATGCAATCCTATCCTCTATCCTATCCTATCCCCTACCCTATCCAATCCCCTATCCTATCCTCTATCCTATCCTCTATCCTATCCTATCCTCTATCCCATCCTGTCCTCTAACCTATCCTATAATCTATCCTATCCTATCCTCTATCCTATCCTATCCTCTATCTATTCCTATCCTGTATCCTATTCTATACTCTATTCTATCCTATCCTCTATCCTATCATATTCTCTATCCTATCCTCTATCCTATCCTCTGTGCGATACTATCCTCTATGCTATCCTATCACCTATAATATCGTATCCTGTGTCCTATTCTATCCTCTATCCTATCCTATCATCTATCCTATCCTATCCTCTATCCTATCCTATCCTCTATCCTATCCTATCCTCTATCCTGTCCTATCCTCTATCCTACCCTATCCTCTATCCTATCCTATCCTCTATCCTATCCTATCCTCTATCCTATCCTATCCTCTATCCTATCCTATCCTCTATCCTATCCTATCCTCTTTCCTATCCAATCCCCTACCCTATCCTCTATCCTATCCTATCCTCTATAATATCGTAACCTCTATCATATTCTATCCTCTATCCTATCCTATCCTCTATCCTATCCTATCCTCTATCCTATCCTATCCTCTATATTATCCTATCCTCTATCCTATCCTATTCTCTATCCTATCCAATCCCCTATCCTATCCTCTATCCTATCCTATCCCCAACCTATCCTATCCTCTATCCTATCCTATCCTCTATCCTATCATATCCTCTATCCTATCCTCTATCCTATCCTATCATCTATCCTATCCTATCCTCTATCCTATCCTATTCTCTATCCTATCCAATCCCCTATCCTATCCTCTATGCAATCCTATCCTCTACACTATCCTATCCTCTATAATATCGTATCCTCTGTCCTATCCTATCCTCTATCCTATCCTATCCTCTATCCTATCCTATCCCCTATCCTATCCTATCCTCTATCCTATCCTATCCTCTATCCCATCTTGTCCTCTATCCTATCCTATCATCTATAATATCCTATCCTCTATCCTATCCTATCCTCTATCCTATCCTATCCTCTATCCTATCCTCTATGCGATTCTATCCTCTATGCTATCCTATCACCTATAATATCGTATCCTGTGTCCTATCCTATCCTCTATCCTATCCTACCCTCTATACTATCCTATCTTCTATCCTATCCTATCCTCTATCCTATCCTATCCTCTATCCTATCCTATCCTCTATCCTATCCTATCCTCTATCCTATCCTATCCTCTATATTATCCTATCCTCTATCCTATCCTATTCTCTATCCTATCCAATCCCCTATCCTATCCTCTATGCAATCCTATCCTCTACACTATCCTATCCTCTATAATATCGTATCCTCTGTCCTATCCTATCCTCTATCCTATCCTATCCTCTATCCTATCCTATCCCCTATCCTATCCTATCCTCTATCCTATCCTATCCTCTATCCTATCCTATCCTCTATCCCATCTTGTCCTCTATCCTATCCTATCATCTATAATATCCTATCCTCTATCCTATCCTATCCTCTATCCTATCCTATCCTCTATCCTATCCTATCCTCTATCCTATCCTCTATGCGATACTATCCTCTATGCTATCCTATCACCTATAATATCGTATCCTGTGTCCTATCCTATCTTCTATCCTATCCTATCCTCTATCCTATCCTATCCTCTATCCTATCCTATCCTCTATCCTATCCTATCCTCTATCCTATCCTCTATCCTATCCTCTATCCTATCCTCTATCCTATCCTCTATCCTATCCTCTATCCTATCCTCTATCCTATCCTATCCTCTATCCTATCCTATCATCTATCCTATCCTATCCTCTATCCGATCCCATCCTCTATCCTATCCTATCCTCTATAATATCGTATACTCTTTCCTATCCAATCCCCTATCCTATCCTATCCTCTATCCTATCCTATCCTCTATAACATCCTATCCTCTATCCTATCCTATCCTCTATCCTATCCTCTATGCAATCCTATCCTCTACACTATCCTATCCTCTATAATATCGTATCCTCTGTCCTATCCTATCCTCTATCCTATCCTATCCTCTATCCTATCCTATCCCCAACCTATCCTATCCTCTATCCTATCCTATCCTCTATCCTATCATATCCTCTATCCTATCCTCTATCCTATCCTATCATCTATCCTATCCTATCCTCTATCGTCTCCTATCCTCTTTCCTATCCAATCCCCTACCCTATCCTCTATCCTATCCTATCCTCTATAATATCGTAACCTCTATCATATTCTATCCTCTATCCTATCCAATCCTCTATCCTATCCAATCCCCCATCCTATCCTCTATCCGATCATATCCTCTATCCTATCCTATCCTCTATAATATCGTATCCTCTATCCTATAATATCATTTACCCTAACCTATTCTCTATCCTATCCTATCCTCTATCCTATCCTATTCTCTATCCTATCCTATCCTCTATCCTATTCTATAATCTATCCTATCCTCTATGCAATCCTATCCTCTATCCTATCCTATCCCCTACCCTATCCAATCCCCTATCCTATCCTCTATCCTATCCTCTATCCTATCATATTCTCTATCCTATCCTCTATCCTATCCTCTGTGCGATACTATCCTCTATGCTATCCTATCACCTATAATATCGTATCCTGTGTCCTATTCTATCCTCTATCCTATCCTATCCTCTATTCTATCCTATCCTCTATCCTATTCTATCCTCTATTATATCCTATCCTCTATCCTATCCTATCATCTATCCTATCCTATCCTCTATAATATCCTCTATAATATCGTATCCTCTGTCCTATCCTATCCTCTATCCTATCCTATCCTCTATCCTATCCTATCCCCAACCTATCCTATCCTCTATCCTATCCTATCCTCTATCCTATCATATCCTCTATCCTATCCTCTATCCTATCCTATCATCTATCCTATCCTATCCTCTATCGTCTCCTATCCTCTTTCCTATCCAATCCCCTACCCTATCCTCTATCCTATCCTATCCTCTATAATATCGTAACCTCTATCATATTCTATCCTCTATCCTATCCAATCCTCTATCCTATCCAATCCCCCATCCTATCCTCTATCCGATCATATCCTCTATCCTATCCTATCCTCTATAATATCGTATCCTCTATCCTATAATATCATTTACCCTAACCTATTCTCTATCCTATCCTATCCTCTATCCTATCCTATTCTCTATCCTATCCTATCCTCTATCCTATTCTATAATCTATCCTATCCTCTATGCAATCCTATCCTCTATCCTATCCTATCCCCTACCCTATCCAATCCCCTATCCTATCCTCTATCCTATCCTCTGTGCGATACTATCCTCTATGCTATCCTATCACCTATAATATCGTATCCTGTGTCCTATTCTATCCTCTATCCTATCCTATCCTCTATCCTATCCTATCCTCTATCCTATTTTATCCTCTATTATATCCTATCCTCTATCCTATCCTATCATCTATCCTATCCTATCCTCTATAATATCCTCTATAATATCATATCCTCTGTCCTATCCTATCCTCTATCCTATCCTATCCTCTATCCTATCCTCTATAATATCGTATCCTCTACCCTATCCTATCCTATATCCTATAATATCATCTATCCTATGCTATTCTCTATCCTATCCTCTATACTATGCTATCCTCTATCCTATCCTATCATCTATCCTATCCTATCCTCTATCCTATCCTCTTTAATATCGTATCCTCTACCCTATCCTATCCTCTATCCTATCCTATCCTCTATCCTATCCTATCCTCTATCCTCTCCAATCCTCTATCCTATCCTATCCTCTATCCTATCCTATCCTCTATCCTATCCTATCCTCTATGATATCCTATCATCTATCCTATCCTATCGTCTATCCTATCCTCTATAATATCGTATCCTCTACCCTATCCTACCCTCTATTCTATCCTATCCTCTATCCTATCCTATCCTCTAGCCTATCCTATCCTATCCTCTATCCTATCCTATCCTCTATCCTATCCTATCCTCTATCCTATCCTATCCCCTACCCTATCCAATCCCCTATCCTATCCTCTATCCTATCCTCTATCCTATCCTATCCTCTATCCCATCCTGTCCTCTAACCTATCCTATAATCTATCCTATCCTATCCTCTATCCTATCCTATCCTCTATCTATTCCTATCCTGTATCCTATTCTGTACTCTATTCTATCCTATCCTCTATCCTATCATATTCTCTATCCTATCCTCTATCCTATCCTCTGTGCGATACTATCCTCTATGCTATCCTATCACCTATAATATCGTATCCTGTGTCCTATTCTATCCTCTATCCTATCCTATCCTCTATCCTATCCTATCCTCTATCCTATTCTATCCTCTATTATATCCTATCCTCTATCCTATCCTATCCTCTATCCTATCCTATCCTCTATCGTCTCCTATCCTCTATCCTATCGAATCCCCTATCCTTTCCTCTATGCAATCCTATCCTCTATCCTATCCTATCCTCTAGCCTATCCTATCCTATCCTCTATCCTATCCTATCCTCTATCCTATCCTATCCTCTATCCAATCCTATCCTCTATTATATCCTATCCTCTATCCTATCCTATCCTCTATCCTATCCTATCCTCTATCCTATCCTATCCTCTATCCTATCCTATCCTCTATCCTATCCTATCCTCTATCGTCTCCTATCCTCTATCCTATCGAATCCCCTATCCTTTCCTCTATGCAATCCTATCCTCTATCCTATCCTATCCTCTATAATATCGTATCCTCTATCATATTCTATCCTCTATCCTATCCAATCCCCTATCCTATCCTCTATCCGATCATATCCTCTATCCTATCCTATCCTCTATAATATCGTATCCTCTATCCTATAATATCATCTAACCTATCCTATTCTCTATCCTATTCTATCCTCTATCCTATTCTATAATCTACCCTATCCTCTATGCAATCCTATCCTCTATCCTATCCTATCCTCTACCCTATCCTATTCCCTATCCTATTCTATCCTCTATCCTATCCTATCCTCTATAATATCGTATCCTCTATCCTATAATATCATCTTCCCTATCTTATTCTCTATCCTATCCTATCCTCTATCCTATCCTATTCTCTATCCTATCCCATCCTCTTTCCTATTCTATAATCTATCCTATCCTATTCTCTATCCTATCCAATCCCCTATCCTATCCTCTAAGCAATCCTATCCTCTATCCTATCCTATCCTCTATCGTCTCCTATCCTCTTTCCTATCCAATCCCCTACCCTATCCTCTATCCTATCCTATCCTCTATAATATCGTATCCTCTAACCTATCCTATCCTCTATAATATCCTATCCTCTATCCTATCCTATCCTCTATCCTGTCCTATCCTCTATCCTATCCTATCCACTATCCTATCCTATCCTCTATCCTATCCTATCCTCTATCCTATCCTATCCTCTATATTATCCTATCCTCTATCCTATCCTATTCTCTATCCTATCCAATCCCCTATCCTATCCTCTATGCAATCCTATCCTCTATCCTATCCTATCCTCTATAATATCGTATCCTCTGTCCTATCCTATCCTCTATCCTATCCTATCCTATCCTCTATAATATCGTATCCTCTATCATATTCTATCCTCTATCCTATCCAATCCCCTATCCTATCCTCTATCCGATCATATCCTCTATCCTATACTATCCTCTATAATACCGTATCCTCTATCCTATAATATCATCTACCCTATCCTATTCTCTATCCTATTCTATCCTCTATCCTATTCTATAATCTACCCTATCCTCTATGCAATCCTATCCTCTATCCTATCCTATCCTCTACCCTATCCTATTCCCTATCCTATTCTATCCTCTATCCTATCCTATCCTCTATAATATCGTATCCTCTATCCTATAATATCATCTTCCCTATCCTATTCTCTATCCTATCCTATCCTCTATCCTATCCTATTCTCTATCCTATCCTATCCTCTTTCGTATTCTATAATCTATCCTATCCTATTCTCTATCCTATCCAATCCCCTATCCTATCCTCTAAGCAATCCTATCCTCTATCCTATCCTATCCTCTATCGTCTCCTATCCTCTTTCCTATCCAATCCCCTACCCTATCCTCTATCCTATCCTATCCTCTATAATATCGTATCCTCTAACCTATCCTATCCTCTATAATATCCTATCCTCTATCCTATCCTATCCTCTATCCTGTCCTATCCTCTATCCTATCCTATCCACTACCCTATCCTATCCTCTATCCTATCCTATCCTCTATCCTGTCCTATCCTCTATATTATCCTATCCTCTATCCTATCCTATTCTCTATCCTATCCAATCCCCTATCCTATCCTCTATGCAATCCTATCCTCTATCCTATCCTATCCTCTATAATATCGTATCCTCTGTCCTATCCTATCCTCTATCCTATCCTATCATCTATCCTATCCTATCCTCTATCCTCTCCAATCCTCTATCCTATCCTATCCTCTATCCTATCCTATCCTCTATCCTATCCTATCCTCTATTCTATCCTATCCTATCCTCTATCCTATCCTATCCTCTAGCCTATCCTATCCTATCCTCTATCCTATCCTATCCTCTATCCTATCCTATCCTCTATCCTATCCTATCCTCTATCCTATCCTATCCTCTATCCTATCCTATCCACTATCATATCCTATCCTCTATCCTATCCTATCCTCTATCCTATCCTATCCTCTATCCTGTCCTATCCTCTATCCTATCCTATCCACTATCCTATCCTATCCTCTATCCTATCCTATCCTCTATCCTATCCTATCCTCTATCCTATCCTATCCTCTATATTATCCTATCCTGTATCCTATCCTATTCTCTATCCTATCCAATCCCCTATCCTATCCTCTATGCAATCCTATCCTCTATCCTATCCTATCCTCTATAATATCGTATCCTCTGTCCTATACTATCCTCTATCCTATCCTATCCCCAACCTATCCAATCCTATATCCTATCCAATCCCCTATCCTATCGTCTATCCGATCATATCCTCTATCCTATCCTATCCTCTATAATATCGTATCCTCTATCCTATAATATCATCTACCCTATCCTATTCTCTATCCTATCCTATCCTCTATCCTATCCTATCCTCTATCCTATCCTATCCTCTATCCTATCCTATCCTCTATCCTATTCTATAATCTATCCTATCCTATCCTCTATCCTATCCTATCCTCTATCCTATCCTATCCTCTATCCTATCCTATTCTCTATCCTATCCTCTATCCTATCCTATCCTCTATCCTATCCTATCCCCTACCCTATCCAATCCCCTATCCTATCCTCTAACCTATCCTATCCTCTATCCTATCCTATCGTCTAGCCTATCCTATCCTATCCTCTATCCTATCCTCTATCCGATCATATCCTCTATCCTATCCTATCCTCTATAATATCGTATCCTCTATCCAATAATATCATCTACCCTATCCTATTCTCTATCCTATTCTATCCTCTATCCTATTCTATAATCTACCCTATCCTCTATGCAATCCTATCCTCTATCCTATCCTATCCTCTACCCTATTCTATTCCCTATCGTATTCTATCCTCTATCCTATCCAATCCCCTATCCTATCCTCTATGCAATCCTATCCTCTATCCTATCCTATCCTCTATTATATCGTATCCTCTGTCCTATCCTATCCTCTATCCTATCCTATCCTCTATCCTATCCTATCCTCTATATTATCCTATCCTCTATCCTATCCTATTCTCTATCCTATCCAATCCCCTATCCTATCCTCTATGCAATCCTATCCTCTATCCTATCCTATCCTCTATAATATCGTATCCTCTGTCCTATCCTATCCTCTATCCTATCCTATCCCCAACCTATCCAATCCTCTATCCTATCCAATCCCCTATCCTATCGTCTATCCGATCATATCCTCTATCCTATCCTATCCTCTATAATATCGTATCCTCTATCCTATAATATCATCTACCCTATCCTATTCTCTATCCTATCCTATCCTCTATCCTATCCTATCCTCTATCCTATCCTATCCTCTATCCTATTCTATAATCTATCCTATCCTATCCTCTATCCTATCCTATCCTCTATCCTATCCTATCCTCTATCCTATCCTATTCTCTATCCTATCCTCTATCCTATCCTATCCTCTATCCTATCCTATCCCCTACCCTATCCAATCCCCTATCCTATCCTCTAACCTATCCTATCCTCTATCCTATCCTATCCTCTAGCCTATCCTCTCCTATCCTCTATCCTATCCTATCCTCTATCCTATCCTATCCTCTATCCTATCCTATCCTCTATCCTATCCTATATCCGATCATATCCTCTATCCTATCCTATCCTCTATAATATCGTATCCTCTATCCAATAATATCATCTACCCTATCCTATTCTCTATCCTATTCTATCCTCTATCCTATCCAATCCCCTATCCTATCCTCTATGCAATCCTATCCTCTATCCTATCCTATCCTCTATAATATCGTATCCTCTGTCCTATCCTATCCTCTATCCTATCCTATCCCCAACCTATCCAATCCTCTATCCTATCCAATCCCCTATCCTATCGTCTATCCGATCATATCCTCTATCCTATCCTATCCTCTATAATATCGTATCCTCTATCCTATAATATCATCTACCCTATCCTATTCTCTATCCTATCCTATCCTCTATCCTATCCTATCCTCTATCCTATCCTATCCTCTATCCTATTCTATAATCTATCCTATCCTATCCTCTATCCTATCCTATCCTCTATCCTATCCTATCCTCTATCCTATCCTATTCTCTATCCTATCCTCTATCCTATCCTATCCTCTATCCTATCCTATCCCCTACCCTATCCAATCCCCTATCCTATCCTCTAACCTATCCTATCCTCTATCCTATCCTATCCTCTACCCTATTCTATTCCCTATCCTATTCTATCCTCTATCCTATCCAATCCCCTATCCTATCCTCTATGCAATCCTATCCTCTATCCTATCCTATCCTCTATAATATCGTATCCTCTGTCCTATCCTATCCTCTATCCTATCCTATCCCCAACCTATCCAATCCTCTATCCTATCCAATCCCCTATCCTATCGTCTATCCGATCATATCCTCTATCCTATCCTATCCTCTATAATATCGTATCCTCTATCCTATAATATCATCTACCCTATCCTATTCTCTATCCTATCCTATCCTCTATCCTATCCTATCCTATCCTCTATCCTATCCTATCCTCTATAATATCGTATCCTCTTTCATATTCTATCCTCTATCCTATCCAATCCCCCATCCTATCCTCTATCCGATCATATCCTCTATCCTATCCTATCCTCTTTAATATCGTATCCTCTATCCTATAATATCATTTACCCTAACCTATTCTCTATCCTATCCTATCCTCTATCCTATCCTATTCTCCATCCTATCCTATCCTCTATCCTATTCTATAATCTATCCTATCCTCTATGCAATCCTATCCTCTATCCTATCCTATCCCCTACCCTATCCAATCCCCTATCCTATCCTCTATCCTATCCTCTATCCTATCCTATCCTCTATCCCATCCTGTCCTCTAACCTATCCTATAATCTATCCTATCCTATCCTCTATCCTATCCTATCCTCTATCTATTCCTATCCTGTATCCTATTCTGTACTCTATTCTATCCTATCCTCTATCCTATCATATTCTCTATCCTATCCTCTATCCTATCCTCTGTGCGATACTATCCTCTATGCTATCCTATCACCTATAATGTCGTATCCTGTGTCCTATTCTATCCTCTATCCTATCCTATCCTCTATCCCATCCTCTATCCTATTCTATCCTCTATTATATCCTATCCTCTATCCTATCCTATCATCTATCCTATCCTATCCTCTATAATATCCTCTATAATATCGTATCCTCCGTCCTATCCTATCCTCTATCCTATCCTCTATAATATCGTATCCTCTACGCTATCCTATCCTATATCCTATAATATCATCTATCCTATGCTATTCTCTATCCTATCCCATCCTCTGCCCTATTCTTCACTCTATCCTATCATATCCTCTATCCTATCCTCTTTCCTATCCTATTCTCTATCCTATCCTATCCTCTATCCTATCCTCTATCCTATGCTATCCTCTATCCTATCCTATCATCTATCCTATCCTATCCTCTATCCTATCCTCTTTAATATCGTATCCTCTACCCTATCCTATCCTCTATCCTATCCTATCCTCTATCCTATCCTATCCTCTATCCTCTCCAATCCGCTATCCTATCCTATCCTCTATCCTATCCTATCCTCTATCCTATCCTATCCTCTATGATATCCTATCATCTATCCTATCCTATCTTCTATCCTATCCTCTATAATATCGTATCCTCTACCCTATCCTACCCTCTATTCTATCCTATCCTCTATCCTATCCTATCCTCTAGCCTATCCTATCCTATCCTCTATCCTATCCTATCCTCTATCGTATCCTATCCTCTATCCAATCCTATCCTCTATCCTATCCTATCCTCTATCCTATCCTATCCTCTATCCTATCCTATCCTCTATCCTATCCTATCCTCTATCGTCTCCTATCCTCTATCCTATCGAATCCCCTATCCTTTCCTCTATCCTATCCTATCCTCTATCGTCTCCTATCCTCTATCCTATCGAATCCCCTATCCTTTCCTCTATGCAATCCTATCCTCTATCCTATCCTATCCTGTATAATATCGTATCCTCTATCATATTCTATCCTCTATCCTATCCAATCCCCTATCCTATCCTCTATCCGATCATATCCTCTATCCTATCCTATCCTCTATAATACCGTATCCTCTATCCTATAATATCATCTACCCTATCCTATTCTCTATCCTATTCTATCCTCTATCCTATTCTATAATCTACCCTATCCTCTATGCAATCCTATCCTCTATCCTATCCTATCCTCTACCCTATCCTATTCCCTATCCTATTCTATCCTCTATCCTATCCTATCCTCTATAATATCGTATCCTTTATCCTATAATATCATCTTCCCTATCTTATTCTCTATCCTATCCTATTCTCTATCCTATCCTATCCTCTATCCTATCCTATCCTCTATCCTATCCTATTCTCTATCCTATCCAATCCCCTATCCTATCCTCTAAGCAATCCTATCCTCTATCCTATCCTATCCTCTATCGTCTCCTATCCTCTTTCCTATCCAATCCCCTACCCTATCCTCTATCCTATCCTATCCTCTATAATATCGTATCCTCTAACCTATCCTATCCTCTATCCTATCCTATCCTCTATCCTATCCTATTCTCTATCCTATCCTCTATCCTATCCTATCCTCTATCCTATCCTCTATAATATCGTATCCTCTAACCTATCCTATCCTCTATCCTATCCTATCCTCTATCCTATCCTATTCTCTATCCTATCCTCTATCCTATCCTATCCTCTATCCTATCCTATCCCCTACCCTATCCAATCCCCTATCCTATCCTCTAACCTATCCTATCCTCTATCCTATCCTATCCTCTATAATATCGTATCCTCTATCCAATAATATCATCTACCCTATCCTATTCTCTATCCTATTCTATCCTCTATCCTATCCAATCCCCTATCCTATCCTCTATGCAATCCTATCCTCTATCCTATCCTATCCTCTATAATATCGTATCCTCTGTCCTATCCTATCCTCTATCCTATCCTATCCCCAACCTATCCAATCCTCTATCCTATCCAATCCCCTATCCTATCGTCTATCCGATCATATCCTCTATCCTATCCTATCCTCTATAATATCGTATCCTCTATCCTATAATATCATCTACCCTATCCTATTCTCTATCCTATCCTATCCTCTATCCTATCCTATCCTCTATCCTATCCTATCCTCTATCCTATTCTATAATCTATCCTATCCTATCCTCTATCCTATCCTATCCTCTATCCTATCCTATCCTCTATCCTATCCTATTCTCTATCCTATCCTCTATCCTATCCTATCCTCTATCCTATCCTATCCCCTACCCTATCCAATCCCCTATCCTATCCTCTAACCTATCCTATCCTCTATCCTATCCTATCCTCTACCCTATTCTATTCCCTATCCTATTCTATCCTCTATCCTATCCAATCCCCTATCCTATCCTCTATGCAATCCTATCCTCTATCCTATCCTATCCTCTATAATATCGTATCCTCTGTCCTATCCTATCCTCTATCCTATCCTATCCCCAACCTATCCAATCCTCTATCCTATCCAATCCCCTATCCTATCGTCTATCCGATCATATCCTCTATCCTATCCTATCCTCTATAATATCGTATCCTCTATCCTATAATATCATCTACCCTATCCTATTCTCTATCCTATCCTATCCTCTATCCTATCCTATCCTATCCTCTATCCTATCCTATCCTCTATCCTATCCTATCCTCTATCCTATCCTATCCTCTATCCTATCCTATCCTCTATCCTATCCTATCCTCTATTCTATCCTATCCTCTATCCTATCCTATCCTCTATCCTATCCTATCCTCTATCCTATCCTATCCTCTATCCTATCCTATCCTCTATCCTATCCTCTATCGTCTCCTATCCTCTATCCTATCGAATCCCCTATCCTTTCCTCTATGCAATCCTATCCTCTATCCTATCCTATCCTCTATAATATCGTATCCTCTATCATATTCTATCCTCTATCCTATCCAATCCCCCATCCTATCCTCTATCCGATCATATCCTCTATCCTATCCTATCCTCTTTAATATCGTATCCTCTATCCTATAATATCATTTACCCTAACCTATTCTCTATCCTATCCTATCCTCTATCCTATCCTATTCTCCATCCTATCCTATCCTCTATCCTATTCTATAATCTATCCTATCCTCTATGCAATCCTATCCTCTATCCTATCCTATCCCCTACCCTATCCAATCCCCTATCCTATCCTCTATCCTATCCTCTATCCTATCCTATCCTCTATCCCATCCTGTCCTCTAACCTATCCTATAATCTATCCTATCCTATCCTCTATCCTATCCTATCCTCTATCTATTCCTATCCTGTATCCTATTCTGTACTCTATTCTATCCTATCCTCTATCCTATCATATTCTCTATCCTATCCTCTATCCTATCCTCTGTGCGATACTATCCTCTATGCTATCCTATCACCTATAATGTCGTATCCTGTGTCCTATTCTATCCTCTATCCTATCCTATCCTCTATCCCATCCTCTATCCTATTCTATCCTCTATTATATCCTATCCTCTATCCTATCCTATCATCTATCCTATCCTATCCTCTATAATATCCTCTATAATATCGTATCCTCCGTCCTATCCTATCCTCTATCCTATCCTCTATAATATCGTATCCTCTACGCTATCCTATCCTATATCCTATAATATCATCTATCCTATGCTATTCTCTATCCTATCCCATCCTCTGCCCTATTCTTCACTCTATCCTATCATATCCTCTATCCTATCCTCTTTCCTATCCTATTCTCTATCCTATCCTATCCTCTATCCTATCCTCTATCCTATGCTATCCTCTATCCTATCCTATCATCTATCCTATCCTATCCTCTATCCTATCCTCTTTAATATCGTATCCTCTACCCTATCCTATCCTCTATCCTATCCTATCCTCTATCCTATCCTATCCTCTATCCTCTCCAATCCGCTATCCTATCCTATCCTCTATCCTATCCTATCCTCTATCCTATCCTATCCTCTATGATATCCTATCATCTATCCTATCCTATCTTCTATCCTATCCTCTATAATATCGTATCCTCTACCCTATCCTACCCTCTATTCTATCCTATCCTCTATCCTATCCTATCCTCTAGCCTATCCTATCCTATCCTCTATCCTATCCTATCCTCTATCGTATCCTATCCTCTATCCAATCCTATCCTCTATCCTATCCTATCCTCTATCCTATCCTATCCTCTATCCTATCCTATCCTCTATCCTATCCTATCCTCTATCGTCTCCTATCCTCTATCCTATCGAATCCCCTATCCTTTCCTCTATCCTATCCTATCCTCTATCGTCTCCTATCCTCTATCCTATCGAATCCCCTATCCTTTCCTCTATGCAATCCTATCCTCTATCCTATCCTATCCTGTATAATATCGTATCCTCTATCATATTCTATCCTCTATCCTATCCAATCCCCTATCCTATCCTCTATCCGATCATATCCTCTATCCTATCCTATCCTCTATAATACCGTATCCTCTATCCTATAATATCATCTACCCTATCCTATTCTCTATCCTATTCTATCCTCTATCCTATTCTATAATCTACCCTATCCTCTATGCAATCCTATCCTCTATCCTATCCTATCCTCTACCCTATCCTATTCCCTATCCTATTCTATCCTCTATCCTATCCTATCCTCTATAATATCGTATCCTTTATCCTATAATATCATCTTCCCTATCTTATTCTCTATCCTATCCTATTCTCTATCCTATCCTATCCTCTATCCTATCCTATCCTCTATCCTATCCTATTCTCTATCCTATCCAATCCCCTATCCTATCCTCTAAGCAATCCTATCCTCTATCCTATCCTATCCTCTATCGTCTCCTATCCTCTTTCCTATCCAATCCCCTACCCTATCCTCTATCCTATCCTATCCTCTATAATATCGTATCCTCTAACCTATCCTATCCTCTATAATATCCTATCCTCTATCCTATCCTATCCTCTATCCTGTCCTATCCTCTATCCTATCCTATCCACTACCCTATCCTATCCTCTATCCTATCCTATCCTCTATCCTGTCCTATCCTCTATATTATCCTATCCTCTATCCTATCCTATTCTCTATCCTATCCAATCCCCTATCCTATCTGTTGCAGATCGCAACAACGAAGAACGGCGCGTGCCGAAACGCCCGTACGGCGGCTTAGGCCGCGCGATTTACAACCCGACACCAGACGCAGAAACCCTACGGACTGGTACCGAACTTTATAATTTACAGCTTTTTAGGGCCACCGAGACCCTACAATAAAACAGCCGGACACCACGTGCGACAGGACAGAAACAGCGACGAACGCCACCATAAATTTAGACATCGACAAGACGAGACAAGCTTCCTGACAGCTTCCCCCTCCGATTTCCAAACTTCCCAAGACACACCCACGACCAATTAAAAAACGCAACATTCCACCATCTACAGCGACAACCGACCAATGACGACACAACCGAGGTGACGTTAGACGAAACGTAACGAGACACGAGCAGATCTTTTTAAAAACTCGAACAAAACGCTCTAAGATCACTACCTACAGATCGCCACGTCGAAGTCATTAAATACAATACGTCACGGAATTTCGCAACGCACTTTGTACATATTGATATTAAATAAATTGTGATTAGCGTACATAGTACCTCGTGTATGCCAGTCAATCGAACAAGGTGCTCAGTGACTAATACTCATTGAGAGAAGGCGCAGTCTCCAAATTCCTGCTACCTTCGTATACATAATTTTGGTCCTTCGAGCCGGACACAGTACCGTGGTATCTGTGTCCATCAGTATACGTGCATCGCGAAATTCGGAAGAGCAAGTGCAAGGAGCAGCGGAGTCGGTCGTGCCTTGAGCATCACCTCTGCAGCATCCAGAACAAAGGGTACGGATTCAACGGTGCTGTAGCATCGCCTCCCTATCAACAACACCGGATTCGGTTGTGCAAAGACACAACGTCCGGAACATCATCATCACGGATTCGGCTGTACTGGAGTACAACATCCGCACCGCAGCGAGCAGATTCGGTGACGTCAGGAGCGTCACATCCGCCGACTGCAATCGACCATTTGACATCGAGATCATCGCTGCCGAGGAAGCGCATCGGGATCATCGAGAGTCATCAACCATCGCGACTACCAGTCACGGAAGCAGAACTGCGGAAACATCTATAGGAGGATCTCATCTGGAGCTTGCCGAATCACAGCGTACACAACGGGGAACGACGAGATTCGTAAGTCGCTAGTCGCATATTTCCGTTCCGTTTTATATTTTTCGGTTTCGGCATAATATAACGTAATTAGTCAACATGTCAAACTCTAAGCAAATGAGCGAATCAGAACTAGTTAGGAAACGCGCTTCCCTAAAAGCAAAGGCAACTGCGTTTCGTAAATACTTAGATCAATGTAATAAAGCCGAAGAATCCACGAGCAATGAGCTGCGGACGCGAATCGCGAGAATGCAGGAGGATCTTAAATCATTCGATTTGATTCAAGACGCACTAGAAGTAATAGCGGGGCCGGAAGTATTTGAGACGCGGTTACAAGAACGAACACAGTTCGAAGACGCTTATTTTAAGGCAATTGCGGAAGCACAAACGATAATCGATAACGCGGCGAGAAAGGTTGAGGAAACGTCAGGCAAGGGCCAACCGGTAGCTTCCGTAACTGAGAGTACGGACGAATTACATGTAAAACTGCCTACAATGCACCTGCCTAAGTTTTACGGGTCGTACGAAGCATGGCCAGGTTTTTCAGATACATTCAAATCAGCCGTACACGATAACAAACATTTTCGAGACGCACAGAAATTAATGTACCTACGCTCGTGTCTGACAGGTAAAGCAGCGGAAAAAATAGAATCATTAGAAACCACTGCAGCCAACTATTCGGTCGCGTGGAACATTTTAGAAAAATGTTACGATAATCCCACCGCTATTATAAATAATAGAGTAAAGGCACTGTTTGAATTGCCTCTTGTCACTAGAACGCAACAAAATTCCTTACGAGAGCTGTTAGATACAGCTAACAAACATTACCGCGCGCTAGAGGCCTTAGACAAACCGTTTTTAGAAGCCTTTCCAGTATATGCTATCGTCTCGAAACTAGACGAACAAACTCGCATCAAATGGAAGGAACATACACAGGGGAAAACATTTCCGACCGTGAAAGAATTATTAGAATTTTTGCATGACCGTTGTCAATTGTTAGAAGAGTCGCAACAAGAAATATGTAGAAAATCGTATCAGCCCATACAACGTACATCAGCACCACAGAATCAGTATAATCATTCGAAATCGTCACTCGCATATCCAAGCAGCGTAACATCTCCGTGTATCTGCAATTTATGCAAAGGAGGTCATTATTCGCAATACTGCCCGAAGCTTGTAAACATAAACGTAGAACAACGAATTGAATTGGTACGGAAAGCGGGACTCTGTTATAACTGTCTTCGTTCAAATCACGCGACTAAAAATTGTAAAGCAACCACGTGCAAAAAATGCAAGGGAAAGCACCACACAATTTTACATATAGACAATCAAGAATCGAACCAACCCTCGCTGTCTCCAACTACCACGCTAAGTTCAATGAATTCACCTTCGGAAGTACTATCGTCGACTGCATTGATTCACATTGCAGACGAACACGGCAAGCTTCATACATGTCGCGTCTTGCTAGATTCTGGATCTCAATCGCATTTCCTTACAGACAACTTAGTCGCCAAGCTCGGTCTCCGGCGCGATCCAATAAACATTCCAGTGACCGGCATAAATCAAATCGTTTCGACAATTAAAACGTCTGTTAGCACCACGATACAATCGCGCATGAACATATTCACCGCCAAACTAAATTTCTTGGTAGTTCCCCGGATCAGCGGATCCATCCCGAATCAAGCGATACACGCCGCGGAACTAGCAATACCTGCGAACATACGCTTAGCGGATCCCAACTTCCACAAACCCTCGCGAATTGACGGCTTAATCGGAGCCGAGCTTTTTTACAAACTGCTCGCGATCGGTCAAATCACCCTTAATAATACGTCTGTTATCCTACAAAAAACCAGATTGGGCTGGGTAGTATCGGGCAACTTACCGACAACAAATAAATTAAACTCACGGGTTTGCAATTTAGCGCTAGATTCGCTTCATAACCAAATCGCGAAATTCTGGGAGGTGGAAGACAGTCCTGAACGGTCCCCCCTATCAAAGGAAGAGTCAGAATGCGAAAAACGATACCAAGAAACAAGTACCCGTAATACACAAACAGGTAGATACACCGTGCGGCTTCCGTTCAAAGAGGGTACCACGAGACTCGGCGAGTCGTACAATGTAGCAGTAAAACGGTTCTATAGTTTAGAACGCTCATTTAACCGAAACCCTCAATTAGCATCTCAATATACGGAATTCTTAAGAGAATACGAAAGCTTAGGGCATATGACCGTAACACAGTCTTCCGCGACCGATAGCGGTTACTACCTGCCGCATCACGGGGTAATAAAAGGCAACAGCCTCACCACAAAACTGCGGGTTGTGTTCGATGCGTCATGCAAAACCTCGACAGGTATATCGTTGAACGAGACACTTATGACCGGGCCCACCATCCAAGACGATTTATTTTCTCTATTGATTCGGTTTAGATCACACGTTTATGTACTGACAGCAGATATCGCGAAAATGTACCGACAAATAGAAATTCATCCGGACGATCGCAAATACCAACAAATTCTCTGGCGGGAAACTTCAGATCAACCCATAAAAACATATAAGTTGAATACAGTAACATATGGAACCTCGTGCGCTCCATTCCTAGCCATCCGAACATTACACCAACTAGCAAGGGATGAAGCCGCGAATCACCCAATAGCGTCGGAAATACTTCGTACAGACTTTTATGTTGATGATTTGCTGACGGGCGCGAGAACGTACGAAGACGCGATCAAAATTCGGGAGGAAATCACGACGCTCTGTCAAAAGGGAGGATTTCAACTCCGACAATGGGCATCCAACGTCCCCGAACTAATTGACGGCCAACAAGATAAATGTGAGGAGGCTCACCTTAACTTAGACCTAGACGAAACAGTAAACGCTCTAGGTATACAGTGGAACGCACGGGAGGATTCGATAAGCTACGCGAACAGAGAATTCACATTTACAAAACGCATAACAAAACGAACTATATTATCACAGGTAGTACAGTTATTCGATCCTCTAGGACTGCTAGCACCGATCATAATTCGAGCAAAAATACTTATGCAAGAGCTATGGGCAAACAAATTAGAGTGGGATGAATCAGTACCGATAGAACTCCATACAAAGTGGATTAACTATTGTCAAGACTTAACATACGTAAAAAGGATAAACATAGCACGTAAAGTAGTAATTAACAACTACACGTCGCTACAACTCCACGGATTCTGTGATGCTAGTGAACGAGCGTACGGAGCATGCATTTATATAAGAGCGCGGAACTGTCGGGATATACAAACGCAATTGCTATGTGCCAAATCGCGGGTAGCACCGCTGAAAACATTGACGTTACCGCGACTAGAGTTATGTGCTGCACATCTGATGACTAAGTTATTTAATAATGTATTAAACAGTTTACGTCATTTACAATTTAACGAAATCAAATTTTGGACAGATTCAACAATAGTACTAAATTGGATAAATTCATCCCCACATGCTCTAAAAACCTTTGTCTCTCATCGCGTAGCGGAAATTCAATCTATCACGAGTAAATACGAGTGGCGACATGTACCTTCAGGCGACAACCCAGCGGACAAAGTATCGCGAGGTTTAACAACTGCAGAATATATAGGAGACAGATTATGGCAATTTGGGCCCACGTGGCTGTCGTCTGAAGAAAGTCAGTGGCCAACTACTAAATTAACTGCAACGGAAATACCGGAAATGCGCCCCCTGAAAGCGTTCGTTACTCAACAAACAGAGTGCGAAACATTACAGCGATTCTCATCATTTTTGAAACTACAACGTGTCGTAGCATATTGCCTTCGGTTTCGCACTAACAGCTCGCGCAAGGAACGCGTTACAATTGGACTCACAACAGACGAGATAAACAAGGCCGTTTTGCGAATAATAAAGCTCACACAGCAGGAAGGGTTTGGCAAGGAAATTCATAGCATCACCAAACAGAACGATAGCAGTAGCGCATTATCCCCATTAAATCCATTTATAGACAAGGACGGATTATTGAGAGTAGGCGGTCGATTAGCACACTCGAAGCTAACATATTCAGAAAAACATCCATTGTTACTACCAAAGGGCCATCACGTCACAAACTTGATTATAAGGCATCATCATCTGCAAAACTTTCACAGCGGAATCCAAGCGACTCTTCATTCCATTCGACAAAGGTACTGGATTCCGAGCGGCAGAAATTCGGTAAAACACATTATTCACGCTTGCGTTACCTGTCGGCGCGCTAAACCCACGACAATAGATTACCTAATGGGAGATCTACCAAAAGACAGAGTCAATTGTACACGACCGTTTTGCATTCAGGCGTTGATTTTTGTGGCCCAATATTCATAAAAGAAAAAATTAAACGAAATCGCGGGAAGGTAAAGGTGTACCTGGCCATCTTCGTGTGTTTTGCGACAAAGGCGGTACATATAGAAATCGTAAGCGATCTGACAACGGAAGCCTTTCTCGCGGCGCTACGTCGATTCTTTGCGCGCAGAGGGAAAAGCGCTCATATCTATTCGGACAACGCGACAAATTTTGTGGGCGCTAGACGAGAATTGCAAGAATTGTACGCATTTGTAAGATCTCAATCGATAAACAATAGTATCGCAAACACGTTAGCCAACGAAAGCATACAGTGGCACGTCATTCCACCACGTTCGCCGCATTTTGGGGGACTTTGGGAGGCGGCCGTAAAGTCACTCAAATTTCACATGACGCGAATAATAGGCGAAACCCTACTATCATATGAGGCGTTATTAACATATGTTAACCAGATTGAGGCTATTTTGAACTCCCGACCACTGACACCTCTATCCTCCGATCCAAACGATCTTTCCGTTCTAACACCTGCACATTTCTTGATAGGCGACACACTAATTACTGTACCCGATCATAACTGGTCAGAGATCCCTACTGGTCGATTGTCATCGTGGCAACACGTTCAGAAAATGCGACAACATTTTTGGCGACGATGGAGTAAGGAGTATCTACACGAACTCACCACACGCAAAAAATGGCACACTCGTAAACCAGAGCAAATAGAAATAGGCAGCATCGTTACTGTACGTGACGACAATTTACCAGCGATGCGGTGGACTCTCGCTAGAGTAACACAACTTCATCCGGGAGAAGACGATATTGTCAGAGTCGTCACTATACGAACCGCGAGCGGCGAATATAAAAGATCAATTAAATGTCTAGCACCATTACCGATATAGTATTTAAGTTTATTTCATACTCTATATTATACATATTCATAAGGCGCTATATATGTATATATTAGTGTAAAAACCTCGTAACGTATAACACATGTAAATAGGATAATGTAGATTAAGCATCGACGTACATAGTTCACATCGCGTACACATTGTATTCATAGACAGGGACTCCAGTTGAACATAATCGTTCAAGGGGGGCGGCATGTTGCAGATCGCAACAACGAAGAACGGCGCGTGCCGAAACGCCCGTACGGCGGCTTAGGCCGCGCGATTTACAACCCGACACCAGACGCAGAAACCCTACGGACTGGTACCGAACTTTATAATTTACAGCTTTTTAGGGCCACCGAGACCCTACAATAAAACAGCCGGACACCACGTGCGACAGGACAGAAACAGCGACGAACGCCACCATAAATTTAGACATCGACAAGACGAGACAAGCTTCCTGACAGCTTCCCCCTCCGATTTCCAAACTTCCCAAGACACACCCACGACCAATTAAAAAACGCAACATTCCACCATCTACAGCGACAACCGACCAATGACGACACAACCGAGGTGACGTTAGACGAAACGTAACGAGACACGAGCAGATCTTTTTAAAAACTCGAACAAAACGCTCTAAGATCACTACCTACAGATCGCCACGTCGAAGTCATTAAATACAATACGTCACGGAATTTCGCAACGCACTTTGTACATATTGATATTAAATAAATTGTGATTAGCGTACATAGTACCTCGTGTATGCCAGTCAATCGAACAAGGTGCTCAGTGACTAATACTCATTGAGAGAAGGCGCAGTCTCCAAATTCCTGCTACCTTCGTATACACTATCCTCTATGCAATCCTATCCTCTATCCTATCCTATCCTCTATAATATCGTATCCTCTGTCCTATCCTATCCTCTATCCTATCCTATCCTCTATCCTATCCTATCCTCTATCCTATCCTATCCTCTATCCTATCCTATCCTCTAGCCTATCCTATCCTATCCTCTATCCTATCCTATCCTCTATCCTATCCTATCCTCTATCCTATCCTATCCTCTATCCTATCCTATCCTCTATCCTATCCTATCCTCTATCCTATCCTATCCTCTATCCTATCCTATCCTCTATCCTATCCTATCCTCTATCCTATCCTATCCTCTATCGTATCCTATCCTCTATCCTATCCTATCCTCTATCCTATCCTATCCTCTATCCTATCCTATCCTCTATCCTATCCTATCCTCTATCCTATCCTATCCTCTATCCTATCCTATCCTCTATCCTATCCTATCCTCTATCCTATCCTATCCTCTATCGTCTCCTATCCTCTATCCTATCGAATCCCCTATCCTTTCCTATATGCAATCCTATCCTCTATCCTATCCTATCCTCTATAATATCGTATCCTCTATCATATTCTATCCTCTATCCTATCCTATCCTCTATCCTATCCTCTATCCGATCATATCCTCTATCCTATCCTATCCTCTATAATATCGTATCCTCTATCCTATAATATCATCTACCCTATCCTATTCTCTATCCTATCCTATCCTCTATCCTATCCTATCCTCTATCCTATCCTATCCTCTATCCTATTCTATAATCTATCCTATCCTATCCTCTATCCTATCCTATCCTCTATCCTATCCTATCCTCTATCCTATCCTATTCTCTATCCTATCCTCTATCCTATCCTATCCTCTATCCTATCCTATCCCCTACCCTATCCAATCCCCTATCCTATCCTCTAACCTATCCTATCCTCTATCCTATCCTATCCTCTACCCTATTCTATTCCCTATCCTATTCTATCCTCTATCCTATCCAATCCCCTATCCTATCCTCTATGCAATCCTATCCTCTATCCTATCCTATCCTCTATAATATCGTATCCTCTGTCCTATCCTATCCTCTATCCTATCCTATCCCCAACCTATCCAATCCTCTATCCTATCCAATCCCCTATCCTATCGTCTATCCGATCATATCCTCTATCCTATCCTATCCTCTATAATATCGTATCCTCTATCCTATAATATCATCTACCCTATCCTATTCTCTATCCTATCCTATCCTCTATCCTATCCTATCCTATCCTCTATCCTATCCTATCCTCTATCCTATCCTATCCTCTATCCTATCCTATCCTCTATCCTATCCTATCCTCTATTCTATCCTATCCTCTATCCTATCCTATCCTCTATCCTATCCTATCCTCTATCCTATCCTATCCTCTATCCTATCCTATCCTCTATCCTATCCTATCCTCTATCGTCTCCTATCCTCTATCCTATCGAATCCCCTATCCTTTCCTCTATGCAATCCTATCCTCTATCCTATCCTATCCTCTATAATATCGTATCCTCTATCATATTCTATCCTCTATCCTATCCAATCCCCCATCCTATCCTCTATCCGATCATATCCTCTATCCTATCCTATCCTCTATAATATCGTATCCTCTATCCTATAATATCATTTACCCTAACCTATTCTCTATCCTATCCTATCCTCTATCCTATCCTATTCTCTATCCTATCCTATCCTCTATCCTATTCTATAATCTATCCTATCCTCTATGCAATCCTATCCTCTATCCTATCCTATCCCCTACCCTATCCAATCCCCTATCCTATCCTCTATCCTATCCTCTATCCTATCCTATCCTCTATCCCATCCTGTCCTCTAACCTATCCTATAATCTATCCTATCCTATCCTCTATCCTATCCTATCCTCTATCCTATCCTATCCTCTATCCTATCCTATCCTCTATCCTATCCTATCCTCTATCCTATCCTATCCTCTATCCTATCCTATCCTCTATCCTATCCTATCCTCTATCCTATCCTATCCTCTATCGTCTCCTATCCTCTATCCTATCGAATCCCCTATCCTTTCCTATATGCAATCCTATCCTCTATCCTATCCTATCCTCTATAATATCGTATCCTCTATCATATTCTATCCTCTATCCTATCCTATCCTCTATCCTATCCTCTATCCGATCATATCCTCTATCCTATCCTATCCTCTATAATATCGTATCCTCTATCCTATAATATCATCTACCCTATCCTATTCTCTATCCTATCCTATCCTCTATCCTATCCTATCCTCTATCCTATCCTATCCTCTATCCTATTCTATAATCTATCCTATCCTATCCTCTATCCTATCCTATCCTCTATCCTATCCTATCCTCTATCCTATCCTATTCTCTATCCTATCCTCTATCCTATCCTATCCTCTATCCTATCCTATCCCCTACCCTATCCAATCCCCTATCCTATCCTCTAACCTATCCTATCCTCTATCCTATCCTATCCTCTACCCTATTCTATTCCCTATCCTATTCTATCCTCTATCCTATCCAATCCCCTATCCTATCCTCTATGCAATCCTATCCTCTATCCTATCCTATCCTCTATAATATCGTATCCTCTGTCCTATCCTATCCTCTATCCTATCCTATCCCCAACCTATCCAATCCTCTATCCTATCCAATCCCCTATCCTATCGTCTATCCGATCATATCCTCTATCCTATCCTATCCTCTATAATATCGTATCCTCTATCCTATAATATCATCTACCCTATCCTATTCTCTATCCTATCCTATCCTCTATCCTATCCTATCCTATCCTCTATCCTATCCTATCCTCTATCCTATCCTATCCTCTATCCTATCCTATCCTCTATCCTATCCTATCCTCTATTCTATCCTATCCTCTATCCTATCCTATCCTCTATCCTATCCTATCCTCTATCCTATCCTATCCTCTATCCTATCCTATCCTCTATCCTATCCTATCCTCTATCGTCTCCTATCCTCTATCCTATCGAATCCCCTATCCTTTCCTCTATGCAATCCTATCCTCTATCCTATCCTATCCTCTATAATATCGTATCCTCTATCATATTCTATCCTCTATCCTATCCAATCCCCCATCCTATCCTCTATCCGATCATATCCTCTATCCTATCCTATCCTCTATAATATCGTATCCTCTATCCTATAATATCATTTACCCTAACCTATTCTCTATCCTATCCTATCCTCTATCCTATCCTATTCTCTATCCTATCCTATCCTCTATCCTATTCTATAATCTATCCTATCCTCTATGCAATCCTATCCTCTATCCTATCCTATCCCCTACCCTATCCAATCCCCTATCCTATCCTCTATCCTATCCTCTATCCTATCCTATCCTCTATCCCATCCTGTCCTCTAACCTATCCTATAATCTATCCTATCCTATCCTCTATCCTATCCTATCCTCTATCTATTCCTATCCTGTATCCTATTCTGTACTCTATTCTATCCTATCCTCTATCCTATCATATTCTCTATCCTATCCTCTATCCTATCCTCTGTGCGATACTATCCTCTATGCTATCCTATCACCTATAATATCGTATCCTGTGTCCTATTCTATCCTCTATCCTATCCTATCCTCTATCCCATCCTCTATCCTATTCTATCCTCTATTATATCCTATCCTCTATCCTATCCTATCATCTATCCTATCCTATCCTCTATAATATCCTCTATAATATCGTATCCTCTGTCCTATCCTATCCTCTATCCTATCCTCTATAATATCGTATCCTCTACGCTATCCTATCCTATATCCTATAATATCATCTATCCTATGCTATTCTCTATCCTATCCCATCCTCTGCCCTATTCTTCACTCTATCCTATCATATCCTCTATCCTATCCTCTTTCCTATCCTATTCTCTATCCTATCCTATCCTCTATCCTATCCTCTATCCTATGCTATCCTCTATCCTATCCTATCATCTATCCTATCCTATCCTCTATCCTATCCTCTTTAATATCGTATCCTCTACCCTATCCTATCCTCTATCCTATCCTATCCTCTATCCTATCCTATCCTCTATCCTCTCCAATCCGCTATCCTATCCTATCCTCTATCCTATCCTATCCTCTATCCTATCCTATCCTCTATGATATCCTATCATCTATCCTATCCTATCTTCTATCCTATCCTCTATAATATCGTATCCTCTACCCTATCCTACCCTCTATTCTATCCTATCCTCTATCCTATCCTATCCTCTAGCCTATCCTATCCTATCCTCTATCCTATCCTATCCTCTATCGTATCCTATCCTCTATCCAATCCTATCCTCTATCCTATCCTATCCTCTATCCTATCCTATCCTCTATCCTATCCTATCCTCTATCCTATCCTATCCTCTATCGTCTCCTATCCTCTATCCTATCGAATCCCCTATCCTTTCCTCTATCCTATCCTATCCTCTATCGTCTCCTATCCTCTATCCTATCGAATCCCCTATCCTTTCCTCTATGCAATCCTATCCTCTATCCTATCCTATCCTCTATAATACCGTATCCTCTATCCTATAATATCATCTACCCTATCCTATTCTCTATCCTATTCTATCCTCTATCCTATTCTATAATCTACCCTATCCTCTATGCAATCCTATCCTCTATCCTATCCTATCCTCTACCCTATCCTATTCCCTATCCTATTCTATCCTCTATCCTATCCTATCCTCTATAATATCGTATCCTTTATCCTATAATATCATCTTCCCTATCTTATTCTCTATCCTATCCTATCCTCTATCCTATCCTATTCTCTATCCTATCCTATCCTCTATCCTATCCTATCCTCTATCCTATCCTATTCTCTATCCTAACCAATCCCCTATCCTATCCTCTAAGCAATCCTATCCTCTATCCTATCCTATCCTCTATCGTCTCCTATCCTCTTTCCTATCCAATCCCCTACCCTATCCTCTATCCTATCCTATCCTCTATAATATCGTATCCTCTAACCTATCCTATCCTCTATAATATCCTATCCTCTATCCTATCCTATCCTCTATCCTGTCCTATCCTCTATCCTATCCTATCCACTACCCTATCCTATCCTCTATCCTATCCTATCCTCTATCCTGTCCTATCCTCTATATTATCCTATCCTCTATCCTATCCTATTCTCTATCCTATCCAATCCCCTATCCTATCCTCTATGCAATCCTATCCTCTATCCTATCCTATCCTCTATAATATCGTATCCTCTGTCCTATCCTATCCTCTATCCTATCCTATCCTCTATCCTCTCCAATCCTCTATCCTATCCTATCCTCTATCCTATCCTATCCTCTATCCTATCCTATCCTCTATCCTATCCTATCCTCTATCCTATCCTACCCTCTATCCTATCCTATCCTCTATCCTATCCTATCCTCTATCCTATCCTATCCTCTATCCTATCCTATCCTCTATCCTATCCTATCCTCTATCGTCTCCTATCCTCTATCCTATCGAATCCCCTATCCTTTCCTATATGCAATCCTATCCTCTATCCTATCCTATCCTCTATAATATCGTATCCTCTATCATATTCTATCCTCTATCCTATCCTATCCTCTATCCTATCCTCTATCCGATCATATCCTCTATCCTATCCAATCCCCTATCCTATCCTCTATGCAATCCTATCCTCTATCCTATCCTATCCCCTATAATATCGTATCCTCTGTCCTATCCTATCCTCTATCCGATCCTATCCCCAACCTATCCAATCCTCTATCCTATCCAATCCCCTATCCTATCGTCTATCCGATCATATCCTCTATCCTATCCTATCCTCTATAATATCGTATCCTCTATCCTATAATATCATCTACCCTATTCTATTCTCTATCCTATCCTATCCTCTATCCTATCCTATCCTCTATCCTATCCTATCCTCTATCCTATCCTATCCTCTATCCTATCCTATCCTCTATCCTATCCTATCCTCTATCCTATCCTATCCTCTATCCTATCCTATTCTCTATCCTATCCTCTATCCTATCCTATCCTCTATCCTATCCTATCCCCTACCCTATCCAATCCCCTATCCTATCCTCTAACCTATCCTGTCCTCCATCCTATCCTATCCTCTAGCCTATCCTATCCTATCCTCTATCCTATCCTATCCTCTATCCTATCCTATCCTCTATCCTATCCTATCCTCTATCGTCTCCTATCCTCTATCCTATCGAATCCCCTATCCTTTCCTCTATGCAATCCTATCCTCTATCCTATCCTATCCTGTATAATATCGTATCCTCTATCATATTCTATCCTCTATCCTATCCAATCCCCTATCCTATCCTCTATCCGATCATATCCTCTATCCTATCCTATCCTCTATAATACCGTATCCTCTATCCTATAATATCATCTACCCTATCCTATTCTTTATCCTATTCTATCCTCTATCCTATTCTATAATCTACCCTATCCTCTATGCAATCCTATCCTCTATCCTATCCTATCCTCTACCCTATCCTATTCCCTATCCTATTCTATCCTCTATCCTATCCTATCCTCTATAATATCGTATCCTTTATCCTATAATATCATCTTCCCTATCTTATTCTCTATCCTATCCTATCCTCTATCCTATCCTATTCTCTATCCTATCCTATCCTCTATCCTATCCTATCCTCTATCCTATCCTATTCTCTATCCTATCCAATCCCCTATCCTATCCTCTAAGCAATCCTATCCTCTATCCTATCCTATCCTCTATCGTCTCCTATCCTCTTTCCTATCCAATCCCCTACCCTATCCTCTATCCTATCCTATCCTCTATAATATCGTATCCTCTAACCTATCTTATCCTCTATAATATCCTATCCTCTATCCTATCCTATCCTCTATCCTGTCCTATCCTCTATCCTATCCTATCCACTACCCTATCCTATCCTCTATCCTATCCTATCCTCTATCCTGTCCTATCCTCTATATTATCCTATCCTCTATCCTATCCTATTCTCTATCCTATCCAATCCCCTATCCTATCCTCTATGCAATCCTATCCTCTATCCTATCCTATCCTCTATAATATCGTATCCTCTGTCCTATCCTATCCTCTATCCTATCCTATCCTCTATCCTCTCCAATCCTCTATCCTATCCTATCCTCTATCCTATCCTATCCTCTATCCTATCCTATCCTCTATCCTATCCTATCCTCTATCCTATCCTATCCTCTATCCTATCCTATCCTCTATCCTATCCTATCCTCTATCCTATCCTATCCTCTATCCTATCCTATCCTCTATCCTATCCTATCCTCTATCGTCTCCTATCCTCTATCCTATCGAATCCCCTATCCTTTCCTATATGCAATCCTATCCTCTATCCTATCCTATCCTCTATAATATCGTATCCTCTATCATATTCTATCCTCTATCCTATCCTATCCTCTATCCTATCCTCTATCCGATCATATCCTCTATCCTATCCTATCCTCTATAATATCGTATCCTCTATCCAATAATATCATCTACCCTATCCTATTCTCTATTCTATTCTATCCTCTATCCTATTCTATAATCTACCCTATCCTCTATGCAATCCTATCCTCTATCCTATCCTATCCTCTACCCTATCCTATTCCCTATCCTATTCTATCCTCTATCCTATCCAATCCCCTATCCTATCCTCTATGCAATCCTATCCTCTATCCTATCCTATCCCCTATAATATCGTATCCTCTGTCCTATCCTATCCTCTATCCTATCCTATCCCCAACCTATCCAATCCTCTATCCTATCCAATCCCCTATCCTATCGTCTATCCGATCATATCCTCTATCCTATCCTATCCTCTATAATATCGTATCCTCTATCCTATAATATCATCTACCCTATTCTATTCTCTATCCTATCCTATCCTCTATCCTATCCTATCCTCTATCCTATCCTATCCTCTATCCTATTCTATAATCTATCCTATCCTATCCTCTATCCTATCCTATCCTCTATCCTATCCTATCCTCTATCCTATCCTATTCTCTATCCTATCCTCTATCCTATCCTATCCTCTATCCTATCCTATCCCCTACCCTATCCAATCCCCTATCCTATCCTCTAACCTATCCTGTCCTCCATCCTATCCTATCCTCTAGCCTATCCTATCCTATCCTCTATCCTATCCTATCCTCTATCCTATCCTATCCTCTATCGTCTCCTATCCTCTATCCTATCGAATCCCCTATCCTTTCCTCTATGCAATCCTATCCTCTATCCTATCCTATCCTCTATAATATCGTATCCTCTATCATATTCTATCCTCTATCCTATCAAATCCCCTATCCTATCCTCTATCCGATCATATCCTCTATCCTATCCTATCCTCTATAATATCGTATCCTCTATCCAATAATATCATCTACCCTATCCTATTCTCTATTCTATTCTATCCTCTATCCTATTCTATAATCTACCCTATCCTCTATGCAATCCTATCCTCTATCCTATCCTATCCTCTACCCTATCCTATTCCCTATCCTATTCTATCCTCTATCCTATCCAATCCCCTATCCTATCCTCTATGCAATCCTATCCTCTATCCTATCCTATCCCCTATAATATCGTATCCTCTGTCCTATCCTATCCTCTATCCTATCCTATCCCCAACCTATCCAATCCTCTATCCTATCCAATCCCCTATCCTATCGTCTATCCGATCATATCCTCTATCCTATCCTATCCTCTATAATATCGTATCCTCTATCCTATAATATCATCTACCCTATTCTATTCTCTATCCAATCCTATCCTCTATCCTATCCTATCCTCTATCCTATCCTATCCTCTATCCTATTCTATAATCTATCCTATCCTATCCTCTATCCTATCCTATCCTCTATCCTATCCTATCCTCTATCCTATCCTATTCTCTATCCTATCCTCTATCCTATCCTATCCTCTATCCTATCCTATCCCCTACCCTATCCAATCCCCTATCCTATCCTCTAACCTATCCTATCCTCTATCCTATCCTATCCTCTATCCTATCCTATCCTCTATCCTATCCTATCCTCTATCCTATCCTATCCTCTATCCTATCCTATCCTCTATCCTATCCTATCCTCTATCCTATCCTATCCTCTATCGTCTCCTATCCTCTATCCTATCGAATCCCCTATCCTTTCCTCTATGCAATCCTATCCTCTATCCTATCCTATCCTCTATAATATCGTATCCTCTATCATATTCTATCCTCTATCCTATCCAATCCCCTATCCTATCCTCTATCCGATCATATCCTCTATCCTATCCTATCCTCTATAATATCGTATCCTCTATCCTATAATATCATCTTCCCTATCCTATTCTCTATCCTATCCTATACTCTATCCTATCCTATTCTCTATCCTATCCTATCCTCTTTCCTATTCTATAATCTATCCTATCCTATTCTCTATCCTATCCAATCCCCTATCCTATCCTCTAAGCAATCCTATCCTCTATCCTATCCTATCCTCTATCGTCTCCTATCCTCTTTCCTATCCAATCCCCTACCCTATCCTCTATCCTATCCTATCCTCTATAATATCGTATCCTCTAACCTATCCTATCCTCTATAATATCCTATCCTCTATCCTATCCTATTCTCTATCCTATCCAATCCCCTATCCTATTCTCTATCCTATCCTATCCTCTTTCCTATTCTATAATCTATCCTATCCTATTCTCTATCCTATCCAATCCCCTATCCTCTATCCTATCCTATCCTCTATCCTATCCTATCCTCTATCCTATCCTATCCTCTATCCTATCCTATCCTCTATCCTATCCTATCCTCTATCCTATCCTACCCTCTATCGTCTCCTATCCTCTATCCTATCGAATCCCCTATCCTTTCCTCTATGCAATCCTATCCTCTATCCTATCCTATCCTCTATAATATCGTATCCTCTATCATATTCTATCCTCTATCCTATCCAATCCCCTATCCTATCCTCTATCCGATCATATCCTCTATCCTATCGTATCTTCTATAATATCGTGTCCTCTATCCTATAATATCATCTACCCTATCCTATTCTCTATCCTATTCTATCCTCTATCCTATTCTATAATCTACCCTATCCTCTATGCAATCCTATCCTCTATCCTATCCTATCCTCTACCCTATCCTATTCCCTATCCTATTCTATCCTCTATCCTATCCTATCCTCTACCCTATTCTATACTCTATCCTATCCTATCCTCTATCCTATCCTATTCTCTATCCTATCCAATCCTCTATCCTATCCTTTATGCTATCCTCTATCCCATCCTATCCTCAATCCTATTCTATCCTATATCCTCTCATATCCTGTAGACTATACAATCCTCTATCGTATCCTCTATCCTATCCAATCCTCTATCCTATCCTTTATCCTATCCTCTCTCCTATCCTATCTTTCAATCCTATCCTATCCTCAATCCTATTGTATCCTATATCCTCTCCTATCCTTTATACTATCCAATCCTCTATCGTATCCTCTATCCTATCCTATCCTCTATCGTATCATATCCTCTATCCTATCCTATCCTCTATCGTATCCTATCCGATCCTCTATCCTATCCTCGGTCCGATCCTATCCTGTATCCTATCCTATCCTCTATGCAATCCTATCCTCTATCCTATCCTATCCTCTATGCAATCCTATCCTCTATCCTATCCTATCCTCTATGCAATCCTATCCTCTATCCTATCCTATCCTCTATAATATCGTATCCTCTGTCCTATCCTTTCCTCTATCCTATCCTATTCTCAATCCTATTCTATCCTATCCCCTAACGTATCCTATCCTCTATCCTATCCAATCCTATATCCGATACTCTATCCTATCCTATCCTCTATCCTATCCTATCCTCTATCCTATCCTATCCTCTGTCCTATCCTATCCTCTATCCTATCCTATCCTCTATCGTCTCCTATCGTCTTTCCTATCCAATCCCCTATCCTATCGTCAATCCTATCCTATCCTCTATAATATCGTATCCTCTATCATATTCTATCCTCTATACTATCCAATCCACTATCCTATACTCTATCCTATCCTCTACCCTATCCTATTCTCTATCCTATCCTATCCTCTATCCTATCATTTCCTCTATCCTATCCTATCCTCTGTCCTATCCTATCCTCTATACTATCCAATCCCCTATCCTATCCTCTATCCGGTCCTATCCTCTATCCTATCCTATTCTCTATCCTATCCTCTATCCTATCCTATCCTCTATCCTATCCTATCCTCTATCCTATCCTATCCTCTATCCTATCCTATCCTCTATCCTATCCTATCCTCTATCCTATCCTATCCTCTATCCTATCCTATCCTCTATCCTATCCTATCCTCTATCCTATCCTATCCTCTATCCTATCCTATCCTCTATCCTATACTATCCTCTATCCTATCCTATCCTCTATCCAATCCTATTCTCTATGCTATCCTCTATCCTATCCTATCCTCTATCCTATCCTATCCTCTATCCTAACCTATCCTCTTTCCTATCCTATCCTCTATCCTATCCTATCCTCTATCCTCTCCTATCCTCTATCCAATCCTATCCTATCCTCTATCGTATCCTATTCTCTATCCTATCCAATCCTATATAGTATCCTCTATCCCATCCTATCCTATCCTGTATCCTATCATATCCTCTATCCTATCCTATCCTCTATACTATCCTATCCGCTATCCCATCCTATTCTCTATCCAATCCTATCCTATCCTCTATCGTATCCTATTCGCTACCCTATCCAATCCTATATAGTATCCTCTATCCTATCGTATCCTCTATCCTATCCTATCCTGTATCCCATCCTATCCTCTATCCTATCCTGTCCTCTATCCTATCCTTTCCGCTATCCTATCCTATCCTCTATAATATCGTATCCTCTGTCCTATCCTTGCTCTATCCTATAATATCATATATCCTATCCTATTCTCTATCCTATCCTATCCTGTCCTCTATCGTATCCTATCCTCTATCGTAGCCAATCCTATAACCTATACTCTATCCTATCCTATCCTCTATCCTATCCTATCCTCTATCCTATCCTATGCTCTATCTTATCCTATCCTCTATCCTATCCTATGCTCTATAATATCGTATCCTCTATCATATACTATCCTCTTTCCTATAATATCATCTATCCTATAATATTCTCTATCCCATCCTATTCTCTATCCAATCCTATCCTCTATCCTATCCTATCCTCAATCCTATCCTATCCTCTATCCTATCCTATCCTCTACCCTATCCTATCGTGTATGCTATCGTATCCTCTATCCTATCATATCCTCTATCCTATCCTATCCTCTATCCTATCCTATCCTCAACCCTAACCTATCCTCAATTCTATCCTATACTCCATCCTATCCTATTCGCTATCCTATCCTATCCTGTATGCTATATTATCCTCTATCCTATCATATCCTCTATCCGATCCTATCCTCTATCCTATACTATCCTCTATCCTATCCTATCCTATCCTCTATCCTATCCTATCCTCCATCATATCCTATCCTCTATCCTATCCTATCCTCTATCCTATCCTATCCTCTATCCTATTCAATCCTATATCCTGTTCTCTATCCTATCCTATCCTCTATCCTATCCTCTATCGTATACTATCCTCTATGCTTTCCAATTCTATATCGTATCCTCTATCCTATCCTATCATCTATCCTATCCTATCCTGTATCCTATCCTATCCAATCCTGTATCCTATCCTATCCAATATCCTATCCTATCCTCTATCCTATCCTATCCTCTATCCTATCCTATCCAATCCTGTATCCTATCCTATCCAATATCCTATCCTATCCTATCCTCTATCCTATCCTATCCTCTATCCTATCCTATCCTCTATCCTATACTATCCTCTATCCTATCCTATCCTCTATCCCATCCTATTCTCTATCTAATCCTATCCTATCCTCGATCGTAACTTATTCTCTATCCTATCCAATCCTATATAGTATCCTCTATCCTATCCTATCCTCTATCCTATCCTATCCTCTATCCTATCCTATACTCAATCCTATCCTATCCTCTATCCTATCCTATCCTCTACCCTATCCTATCGTGTATGCTATCGTATCCTCTATCCTATCATATCCTCTATCCTATCTTTTCCGCTATCCTATCCTATCCTCTATAATATCGTATCCTCTGTCCTATCCTATCGTCTATCCTATCCTATCCTCTATCCTATCCTATCCTCTATCCTATCCTATCCTCTATCCTATCCTATCCTCTATCCTATCCTATCCTCTATCCTATCCTATCCTCTATCCTATCCTATCCTCTATCCTATCCTATCCTCTATCCTATCCTATCCTCTATCCTATCCTATCCTCTATCCTATCCTATCCTCTATCCTATCCTATCCTCTATCCTATCCTATCCTCTATCCTATCCTATCCTCTATCCTATTCAATCCTATATCCTGTTCTCTATCCTATCCTATCCTCTATCCTATCCTCTATCGTATACTATCCTCTATGCTTTCCAATTCTATATCGTATCCTCTATCCTATCCTATCATCTATCCTATCCTATCCTGTATCCTATCCTATCCAATCCTGTATCCTATCCTATCCAATATCCTATCCTATCCTCTATCCTATCCTATCCTCTATCCTATCCTATCCAATCCTGTATCCTATCCTATCCAATATCCTATCCTATCCTCTATCCTATCCTATCCTCTATCCTATCCTATCCTCTATCCTATACTATCCTCTATCCTATCCTATCCTCTATCCTATGCTATCCTCTATCCTATCCTATCCTCTATCCTATCCTATCGTCTATCCTATCCTATCCTCTATCCTATCCTATCCTCTATCCTATCCTATCCTCTATCCTATCCTATCCTCTATCCTATCCTATTCTCTATCCTATCCTATCCTCTATCCTATCCTATCCTCTATCCTATCCTATCCTCTATCCTATCCTATCCTCTATCCTATCCTATCCTCTATCCTATCCTATCCTCTATCCTATCCTATCCTATCCTCTATCCTATCCTATCCTCTATCATATCCTATCCTCTATCCTATCCTATCCTCTATCCTATCCAATCCTATATAGTATCCTCTATCCTATCCTATCCTCTATCCTATCCTATCCTCTATCCTATCCTATCCTCTATCCTATCCTATCCTCTATCCCATCCTATTCTCTATCTAATCCTATCCTATCCTCGATCGTAACTTATTCTCTATCCTATCCAATCCTATATAGTATCCTCTATCCTATCCTATCCTCTATCCTATCCTATCCTCTATCCTATCCTATACTCAATCCTATCCTATCCTCTATCCTATCCTATCCTCTACCCTATCCTATCGTGTATGCTATCGTATCCTCTATCCTATCATATCCTCTATCCTATCTTTTCCGCTATCCTATCCTATCCTCTATAATATCGTATCCTCTGTCCTATCCTATCGTCTATCCTATCCTATCCTCTATCCTATCCTATCCTCTATCCTATCCTATCCTCTATCCTATCCTATCCTCTATCCTATCCTATCCTCTATCCTATCCTATCCTCTATCCTATCCTATCCTCTATCCTATCCTATCCTCTATCCTATCCTATCCTCTATCCTATCCTATCCTCTATCCTATCCTATCCTCTATCCTATCCTATCCTCTATCCTATCCTATCCTCTATCCTATCCTATCCTCTATCCTATCCTATACTCTATCCTATCCTATCCTATCCTCTATCCTATCCTATCCTCTATCATATCCTATCCTCTATCCTATCCTATCCTCTATCCTATCCAATCCTATATAGTATCCTCTATCCTATCCTATCCTCTATCCTATCCTATCCTCTATCCTATCCTATCCTCTATCCTATCCTATCCTCTATCCCATCCTATTCTCTATCTAATCCTATCCTCTACCCTATCCTATCGTGTATGCTATCGTATCCTCTATCCTATCATATCCTCTATCCTATCCTATCCTCTATCCTATCCTATCCTCAACCCTAACCTATTCTCAATTCTATCCTATACTCCATCCTATCCTATCCGCTATCCTATCCTATCCTCTATCCGATCCTATCATCTATCCTATCCTATCCTCTATCCGGTCCTATCCTCTATCCTATCCTATTCTCTATCGTATCCTCTATCCTATCCTATCCTCTATCCTATCCTATCCTCTATCCTATCCTATCCTCTATCCTATCCTATCCTCTATCCGATTCTATCCTCTATCCTATCCTATCCTCTATCCTATCCTATCCTCTATCCTATCCTATCCTCTATCCTATCCTATCCTCTATCCTATCCTATCCTCTATCCTATCCTATCCTCTATCATGTCCTATCCTCTTTCCTATCCTATCCTCTATCCTATCCTATCCTCTATCCTATCCTATCCTCTATCCAATCCTATCCTGTCGTCTATCGTATCCTATTCTCTATCCTATCCAATCCTATATAGTATCCTATTCTCTATCCTATCCAATCCTATATAGTATCCTCTATCCTATCCTATCCTCTATCCTATACTATCCTCTATCCTATCCTATCCTCTATCGTATCCTATCCTCTATCCTATCCTATCCTCTATCGTATCCTATCCTCTATCCTATCCAATCCTATATCGTAGCATCTATCCTATCCTATCCTCTATCCTATCCTATCCTCTATTATATCCTATCCACTATCCTATCCTATTCTCTATCCTATCCTATCCCCTATCCTATCCTATCCTCTATGCTATACTATCCTCTATCCTATCCTATCCTCGATCCTATCCTATCCTCTATCCTATCCTATCCTCTATCCTATCCCATCCTCTATCCTAGCCTATCCTCTATCCTATCCTATCCTCTATCCTATCCCATCCTCTATCCTATCCTATCCTCTATCCTATCCTATCCTCTATCCTATCCTATTCTCTATCCTATCCTATCCTGTATCCTATCCTATCCTCTATCCTATCCTATCCTCTATCCTATCCTATCCTCTATCCTATCCTATCCTCTATCCTATCCTATCCTCTATCCTATCCTATCCTATCCTCTATCCTATCCTATCCTCTATCATATCCTATCCTCTATCCTATCCTATCCTCTATCCTATCCAATCCTATATAGTATCCTCTATCCTATCCTATCCTCTATCCTATCCTATCCTCTATCCTATCCTATCCTCTATCCTATCCTATCCTCTATCCCATCCTATTCTCTATCTAATCCTATCCTATCCCCGATCGTAACTTATTCTCTATCCTATCCAATCCTATATAGTATCCTCTATCCTATCCTATCCTCTATCCTATCCTATCCTCTATCCTACCCTATACTCAATCCTATCCTATCCTCTATCCTATCCTATCCTCTACCCTATCCTATCGTGTATGCTATCGTATCCTCTATCCTATCATATCCTCTATCCTATCTTTTCCGCTATCCTATCCTATCCTCTATAATATCGTATCCTCTGTCCTATCCTATCGTCTATCCTATCCTATCCTCTATCCTATCCTATCCTCTATCCTATCCTATCCTCTATCCTATCCTATCCTCTATCCTATCCTATCCTCTATCCTATCCTATCCTCTATCCTATCCTATCCTCTATCCTATCCTATCCTCTATCCTATCCTATCCTCTATCCTATCCTATCCTCTATCCTATCCTATCCTCTATCCTATCCTATACTCTATCCTATCCTATCCTATCCTCTATCCTATCTTATCCTCTATCATATCCTATCCTCTATCCTATCCTATCCTCTATCCTATCCAATCCTATATAGTATCCTCTATCCTATCCTATCCTCTATCCTATCCTATCCTCTATCCTATCCTATCCTCTATCCTATCCTATCCTCTATCCCATCCTATTCTCTATCTAATCCTATCCTCTACCCTATCCTATCGTGTATGCTATCGTATCCTCTATCCTATCATATCCTCTATCCTATCCTATCCTCTATCCTATCCTATCCTCAACCCTAACCTATCCTCAATTCTATCCTATACTCCATCCTATCCTATCCGCTATCCTATCCTATCCTCTATGCTATATTATCCTCTATCCTATCATATCCTCTATCCGATCCTATCCTCTATCCTATACTATCCTCTATCCTATCCTATCCTCTATCCGATCCTATCATCTATCCTATCCTATCCTCTATCCGGTCCTATCCTCTATCCTATCCTATTCTCTATCCTATCCTCTATCCTATCCTATCCTCTATCCTATCCTATCCTCTATCCTATCCTATCCTCTATCCGATCCTATCCTCTATCCTATCCTATCCTCTATCCTATCCTATCCTCTATCCTATCCTATCCTCTATCCTATCCTATCCTCTATCCTATCCTATCCTCTATCCTATCCTATCCTCTATCCTATCCTATCCTCTATCCTATCCTATCCTCTATCATGTCCTATCCTCTTTCCTATCCTATCCTCTATCCTATCCTATCCTCTATCCTGTCCTATCCTCTATCCAATCCTATCCTGTCGTCTATCGTATCCTATTCTCTATCCTATCCAATCCTATATAGTATCCTATTCTCTATCCTATCCAATCCTATATAGTATCCTCTATCCTATCCTATCCTCTATCCTATACTATCCTCTATCCTATCCTATCCTCTATCGTATCCTATCCTCTATCCTATCCAATCCTATATCGTAGCATCTACCCTATCCTATCCCCTATCCTATCCTATCCTCTATGCTATACTATCCTCTATCCTATCCTATCCTCGATCCTATCCTATCCTCTATCCTATCCTATCCTCTATCCTATCCCATCCTCTATCCTAGCCTATCCTCTATCCTATCCTATCCTCTATCCTATCCCATCCTCTATCCTATCCTATCCTCTATCCTATCCTATCCTCTATCCTATCCTATTCTCTGTCCTATCCTATCCTTTATCCTATCCTATCCTCTCTCCAATCCTATACTCAATCCTATCCTATCCTCTATCCTATCCTATCCTCTACCCTATCCTATCGTGTATGCTATCGTATCCTCTATCCTATCATATCCTCTATCCTATCCTATCCTCTATCCTATCCAATCCTATATCCGATACTCTATCCTATCCTATCCTCTATCCTATCCTATCCTCTATCCTATCCTATCCTCTGTCCTATCCTATCCTCTATCCTATCCTATCCTCTATCGTCTCCTATCGTCTTTCCTATCCAATCCCCTATCCTATCGTCAATCCTATCCTATCCTCTATAATATCGTATCCTCTATCATATTCTATCCTCTATCCTATCCAATCCACTATCCTATACTCTATCCTATCCTCTACCCTATCCTATTCTCTATCCTATCCTATCCTCTATCCTATCCTATCCTCTGTCCTATCCTATCCTCTATCCTATCCTATCCTCTATCGTCTCCTATCGTCTTTCCTATCCAATCCCCTATCCTATCGTCAATCCTATCCTATCCTCTATAATATCGTATCCTCTATCATATTCTATCCTCTATCCTATCCAATCCACTATCCTATACTCTATCCTATCCTCTACCCTATCCTATTCTCTATCCTATCCTATCCTCTATCCTATCATTTCCTCTATCCTATCCTATACTCTATCCTATCCTATCCTCTATACTATCCAATCCCCTATCCTATCCTCTATCCGGTCCTATCCTCTATCCTATCCTATTCTCTATCCTATCCTCTATCCTATCCTATCCTCTATCCTATCCTATCCTCTATCCTATCCTATCCTCTATCCTATCCTATCCTCTATCCTATCCTATCCTCTATCCGGTCCTATCCTCTATCCTATCCTATTCTCTATCCTATCCTCTATCCTATCCTATCCTCTATCCTATCCTATCCTCTATCCTATCCTATCCTCTATCCTATCCTATCCTCTATCCTATCCTATCCTCTATCCTATCCTATCCTCTATCCTATCCTATCCTCTATCCTATCCTATCCTCTATCCTATCCTATCCTCTTTCCTATCCTATCCTCTATCCTATCCTATCCTCTATCCTCTCCTATCCTCTATACAATCCTATCCTATCCTCTATCGTATCCTATTCTCTATCCTATCCAATCCTATATAGTATCCTCTATCCCATCCTATCCTATCCTGTATCCTATCATATCCTCTATCCTATCCTATCCTCTATACTATCCTATCCTCTATCCTATCCTATCCTCTATCATATCCTATCCTCTATCCTATCCTATCCTCTATCCTATCCAATCCTATATAGTATCCTCTATCCTATCCTATCCTCTATCCTATCCTATCCTCTATCCTATCCTATCCTCTATCGTATCCTATCCTCTATCCTATCCAATCCTATATCGTATCATCTATCCTATCCTATCCTCTATCCTATCCTATCCTCAATCCTATCCTATCCTCTATCCTATGCGATCCTCTACCCTATCCTATCGTGTATGCTATCGTATCCTCTATCCTATCATATCCTCTATCCTATCCTATCCTCTATCCTATCCTATCCTCAACTCTGTCCTATACTCCATCCAATCCTATCCGCTATCCTATCCTATCCTATCCTCTATCCTATCCTATCCTCTATACTATCCCATCCTCTATCCTAGCCTATCCTCTATCCTATCCTATCCTCTATCCTATCCTATCCTCTTTCCTATCCTATCCTCTATCCTATCCTATCCTCTATCCTATCCTATCATCTATCCAATCCTATCCTGTCGTCTATCGTAACCTATTCTCTATCCTATCCAATCCTATATAGTATCCTCTATCCTATCCTATCCTCTATCCTATCCTATCCTCTATCCTATCCTATCCTCTATCCTATCCTATTCTCTATCCTATCCTATCCTCTATCCTATCCTATCCTCTATCCCATCCTATTCTCTATCTAATCCTATCCTATCCTCGATCGTAACTTATTCTCTATCCTATCCAATCCTATATAGTATCCTCTATCCTATCCTATCCTCTATCCTATCCTATCCTCTATCCTATCCTATCCTCTATCCTATCCTATCCTCTCTCCAATCCTATACTCAATCCTATACTATCCTCTATCCTATCCTATCCTCTACCCTATCCTATCGTGTATGCTATCGTGTCCTCTATCCTATCATATCCTCTATCCTATCCTATCCTCTATCCTATCCGTTCCTCAACCCTAACGTATCCTCAATTCTATCCTATACTCCATCCTACCCTATCCGCTATCCTATCCTATCCTCTATCCTATATTATCCTCTATCCTATCCAATCCTCTATCCTATCCTATCCTCTATCCTATCCTATCCTCTATCCTATCCTATCCTCTATCCCATCCTATTCTCTATCTAATCCTATCCTATCCTCGATCGTAACTTATTCTCTATCCTATCCAATCCTATATAGTATCCTCTATCCTATCCTATCCTCTATCCTATCCTATCCTCTATCATATCCTATCCTCTATCCTATCCTATCCTCTATCCTATCCTATCCTCTATCCTATTCAATCCTATATCCTGTTCTCTATCCTATCCTATCCTCTATCCTATCCTCTATCGTATACTATCCTCTATCCTTTCCAATTCTATATCGTATCCTCTATCCTATCCTATCCTCTATCCTATCCTATCCTCCATCATATCCTATCCTCTATCCTATCCTATCCTCTATCCTATCCTATCCTCTATCCTATTCAATCCTATATCCTGTTCTCTATCGTATCCTATCCTCTATCCTATCCTCTATCGTATACTATCCTCTATGCTTTCCAATCCTATATCGTATCCTCTATCCTATCCTATCCTGTATCCTATCCTATCCAATCCTGTATCCTATCCTATCCAATATCCTATCCTATCCTCTATCCTATCCTATCCTCTATAATATCCTATCCTCTATCCTATCCTATCCTCTATCCTATCCTATCCTCTATCCTATCCTATCCTCTATCCTATCCTATCCTCTATCCTATCCTATCTTCTATCCTATCCTATCCTCTATCCTATACTATCCTCTATCCTATCCTATCCTCTATCCTATCCTATCCTCTATCCTATCCTATCCTCTATCCTATCCCATCCTCTATCCTATCCTATCCTCTATCCTATCATATCCTCTATCCTATCCTATCCTCTATCCTATCCTATCCTCTACCCTATCCTATCCTCTATCCTATCCTATCCTCTATCCTATCCTATCCTCTATCCTATCCTATCCTATCCTCTATCCTATCCTATCCTCTATCATATCCTATCCTCTATCCTATCCAATCCTATATAGTATCCTCTATCCTATCCTATCCTCTATCCTATCCTATCCTCTATCCTATCCTATCCTCTATCGTATCCTATCCTCTATCCTATCCAATCCTATATCGTATCATCTATCCTATCCTATCCTCTATCCTATCCTATCCTCAATCCTATCCTATCCTCTATCCTATGCGATCCTCTACCCTATCCTATCGTGTATGCTATCGTATCCTCTATCCTATCATATCCTCTATCCTATCCTATCCTCTATCCTATCCTATCCTCTACCCTATCCTATCCTCTATCCTATCCTATCCTCTATCCTATCCTATCCTCTATCCTATCCTATCCTATCCTCTATCCTATCCTATCCTCTATCATATCCTATCCTCTATCCTATCCTATCCTCTATCCTATCCAATCCTATATAGTATCCTCTATCCTATCCTATCCTCTATCCTATCCTATCCTCTATAGTATCCTATCCTCTATCCTATCCAATCCTATATCGTATCATCTATCCTATCCTATCCTCTATCCTATCCTATCCTCAATCCTATCCTATCCTCTATCCTATGCGATCCTCTACCCTATCCAATCGTGTATGCTATCGTATCCTCTATCCCATCATATCCTCTATCCTATCCTATCCTCTATCCTATCCTATCCTCAACTCTGTCCTATACTCCATCCTATCCTATCCGCTATCCTATCCTATCATCTATGCTATACTATCCTCTATCCTATCCTATCCTCGATCCTATCCTATCCTATCCTCTATACTATCCCATCCTCTATCCTAGCCTATCCTCTATCCTATCCTATCCTCTATCCTATCCTATCCTCTTTCCTATCCTATCCTCTATCCTATCCTATCCTCTATCCTATCCTATCATCTATCCAATCCTATCCTGTCGTCTATCGTATCCTATTCTCTATCCTATCCAATCCTATATAGTATCCTCTATCCTATCCTATCCTCTATCCTATCCTATCCTCTATCCTATCCTATTCTCTATCCTATCCTATCCTCTATCCTATCCTATCCTCTATCCCATCCTATTCTCTATCTAATCCTATCCTATCCTCGATCGTAACTTATTCTCTATCCTATCCAATCCTATATAGTATCCTCTATCCTATCCTATCCTCTATCCTATCCTATCCTCTATCCTATCCTATCCTCTATCCTATCCTATCCTCTATCCTATCCTATCCTCTATCCTATCCTATCCTCTATCCTATCCTATTCTCTGTCCTATCCTATCCTTTATCCTATCCTATCCTCTCTCCAATCCTATACTCAATACTATTTTTTTTTTTTTTTTTTTTCGAGGAGGTAATCTCGTTACGGATACCCGAACCCCCCCGGGGGGGGGAGTGGTCCGGGTTATGTGGGACTCCTCGGCTGGTTGGTGCAACGCCGAGTATACCCACTAACTCCTCCCCGTCCGTCCCTAGACTCCTGGGGGCACCCGTGCTCTGCGCGCGCATGTCAATCCGGTGTGCCCCCGCCTTAGCATACCACCCAGGGGGGGGGGGGACGCGGCCCCCTCCCGTACCTACTCTATCCGAAGGCACCACGCAACGGACGACGTGGCGCCTTCCCCCCCTGTTAGGCCGCCCGATGAGCATCCGAGCCCCCGCCCGAGATGCCCGGCGGCCTCCGGGGACGCCGTTGGTGACCGAGTGTAAGGGGATATCCGATCCCCCGCCTCGAGATCATCAAGGGCGTCCCCGCTCGCGTCAGAGGCGTCGCAACGGGGGCACGCCCCCGGGGCGTACCCTGCGCCGCCTCCCCCCCTTCGGCCGGGATCGTGATTACGCTCCCGATCCCGTTCCGCAGCCTCCTTCCGCAGCATAACCCGCTCGCAGAAGGAAGCGAACCCCCTCCACGCCTCCTCGCCACCGGCTGCCGCAGCGACGACAGCCGGGAGCGAGAGGTCGTGGCCCACCGCGCGCCGCAGGGCACGGCGCTCTCCCCCCCCCCCCATGCCGGACACTCCTCCAGAGTGTGTTGCGCCGTGTCCCGCGGCTCGCCGCAGTGGTGACACGCCTCCTCGGTCTCCCTCCCGATGCGACACAGGTAGTCGCCGAAGCACCCGTGCCCGCTCATCACCTGCGTCACACGGTAGGAGACCCTATGCCCCATCCATCCCCTGTTCCATTGATCGAACACCGGGAGGATGGCCCGAACGGCCCGCCTCTCGCCCTCCCTCGTCCCGGGAAGGCTATCGCGCCACTCCCGGGCTGCGTGCCGCCGAGCATGTCGCCTGAGCTCATCCACCATGAGCCGCGCCTGATCCGGGGCCACCCCCCGGAGCCGGAGTTCCCTGGAGTGCGTATGCACATCCGCCAACACGCGGGCCTCCAGCTCGAGGGGGATCAGCCCCGACATCACCATCGCCGTCGCGTATGAAATGGTGCGGTACCCCCGCACGATGCCTATGGCCAGCCTGCGCTCGATGCGACGCAGCAGCGACCGTGTGCCGCCACTGCGCCCCCTAGCCAAGACATCGCGCGCCCATACAGGGGCTCCGTACAGGACCAAAACTCGCACCACCACCGCGAACAGACGACGCACCCGTCCACAGGGTCCCCCGAGATTCGGGAGAAGGCGACCGAATCCTCTATCCTATCCTATCCTCTATCCTATCCTATCCTCTATCCTATCCTATCCTCTATCCTATCCTATTCTCTGTCCTATCCTATCCTTTATCCTATCCTATCCTCTCTCCAATCCAATACTCAATCCTATCCTATCCTCTATCCTATCCTATCCTCTACACTATCCTATCGTGTATGCTATCGTATCCTCTATCCTATCATATCCTCTATCCTATCCTATCCTCTATCCTATCCTTTCCTCAACCCTAACGTATCCTCAATTCTATCCTATACTCCATCCTACCCTATCCGCTATCCTATCCTATCCTCTATCCTATATTATCCTCTATCCTATCCAATCCTCTATCCTATCCTATCCTCTATCCTATCCTATCCTATATCATGTCCTATCCTCTTTCCTATCCTATCCTCTATCCTATCCTATCCTCTATCCTATCCTATTCTCTGTTCTATCCTATCCTTTATCCTATCCTATCCTCTCTCCAATCCAATACTCAATCCTATCCTATCCTCTATCCTATCCTATCCTCTACACTATCCTATCGTGTATGCTATCGTATCCTCTATCCTATCATATCCTCTATCCTATCCTATCCTCTATCCTATCCTTTCCTCAACCCTAACGTATCCTCAATTCTATCCTATACTCCATCCTACCCTATCCGCTATCCTATCCTATCCTCTATCCTATATTATCCTCTATCCTATCCAATCCTCTATCCTATCCTATCCTCTATCCTATCCTATCCTCTATCATGTCCTATCCTCTTTCCTATCCTATCCTCTATCCTATCCTATCCTCTATCGTATCCTATCCTATCCTATCCTCTATCCTATCCTCTCCGCTATCCTATTCTATCCTCTATCCGATCCTATTGTCTATCCAATCCTATACTATCCTCTATCGTATACTATTCTCTATCCTATCCAATCCTATATCGTATCCTCTATCCTATCCTGTCCTCTATCCTATCCTATGCTGTATCCTATCCTATCCTCTATATTATCCAATCCTCTATCCGATCCTATCCTCTATCCTATCCTATCCTCTATCATGTCCTATCCTCTTTCCTATCCTATCCTCTATCCTATCCTATCCTCTATCGTATCCTATCCTATCCTATCCTCTATCCTATCCTCTCCGCTATCCTATCCTATCCTCTATCCGATCCTATTGTCCATCCAATCCTATACTATCCTCTATCGTATCCTATTCTCTATCCTATCCAATCCTATATCGTATCCTCTATCCTATCCTGTCCTCTATCCTATCCTATGCTGTATCCTATCCTATCCTCTATATTATCCAATCCTCTATCCGATCCTATCCTCTATCCTATACTATCCTTTATCCTATCCTATCCTCTATCCTATCCTATCCTCTATCCTATCCTATCCTCTATCATGTCCTATCCTCTTTCCTATCCTATCCTCTATCCTATCCTATCCTCTATCCTATCCTATCCTCTATCCTATCCTATCCTCTATCCAATCCTATCCTGTCGTCTATCGTATCCTATTCTCTATCCTATCCAATCCTATGTAGTATCCTCTATCCTATACTATCCTCTATCCTATCCTATCCTCTATCGTATCCTATCCTCTATCCTATCCAATCCTATATCGTAGCATCTATCCTATCCTATCCTCTATCCTATCCTATCCTCTATTATATCCTATCCTCTATCCTATCCTATCCTCTATCCTATCCTATCCTCTATCCTATCCTATCCTCTATGCTATACTATCCTCTATCCTATCCTATCCTCGATCCTATCCTATCCTCTATCCTATCCTATCCTGTATCCTATCCCATCCTCTATCCTAGCCTATTATCTATCCTATCCTATCCTCTATCCTATCCTATCCTCTATCCTATCCTATCCTCTATCCTATCCTATCCTCTATCCTATCCTATCCTCTATCCTATCCTATCCTCTATCCTATCCTATTCTCTGCCCTATCCTATCCTTTATCCTATCCTATCCTCTCTCCAATCCTATACTCAATCCTATCCTATCCTCTATCCTATCCTATCCTCTACCCTATCCTATCGTGTATGCTATCGTATCCTCTATCCTATCATATCCTCTATCCTATCCTA